>NC_134778.1:22073113-22078113 GCF_046742065.1 Oratosquilla oratoria | reverse complement strand
CGATCCGGGGTCCATCAGGTTGCTAGGCTACCACACGACTAATTATTTTACTGAGCGTACAAGCCCACCGGCTGCGCCGGCCCGGCTACGCCGGGGGCCTTGGCCTGCGGCGCTGCGCCTTAGTTCTTCGAGTTCTTCTTCTTCGAGTTCTTCTTCTTCTTCTTCTTCTTCTTCTTCTTCTTCTTCTTCTTCTTCTTCTTCTTCGAGTTCTTCCTCTTCTTCTTCTTCGATTTCTTCGAGTTCTTCTTCTTCTTCGAGTTCTTCTTCTTCACCGTAGTTGGCGGTGTTACCGATTTACCACCAAACGCGAAGGGGGCCTTGGCCTGCGGCGCTGCGCCTTGGGCGCGGGCGAGTTCTTCGAGTTCTTCTTCGAGTTCTTCGAGTTCTTCTTCGAGTTCTTCGAGTTCTTTTTCGAGTTCTTCGAGTTCTTCTTCGAGTTCTTCGAGTTTTTCTTCGAGTTCTTCTTCGAGTTCTTCGAGTTCTTCTTCGAGTTCTTCGAGTTCTTCTTCGAGTTCTTCTTCTTCGAGTTCTCCTTCTTCTTCGAGTTCTTCTTCTTCGAGTTCTTCTTCGAGTTCTTCTCTTTCGAGTTCTTCGAGTTCTTCTTTTTCGAGTTCTTCGAGTTCTTCTTTTTCGAGTTCTTCGAGTTCTTCTTTTTCGAGTTCTTCGAGTTCTTCGAGTTCTTCGAGTTCTTCTTCTTCGAGTTTTTCGATTTCTTCTTCGAGTTCTACTTCTTCTTCTTCGAGTTCTTCGAGTTCTTCTTCTTCCTCTTCTTCGAGTTCTTCGAGTTCTTCTTCTTCTTCTTCTTCTTCTTCTTCTTCTTCTTCTTCTTCTTCTTCTTCTTCTTCTTCTTCTTCTTCTTCTTCGAGTTCTTCCTCTTCTTCTTCTTCGATTTCTTCGAGTTCTTCTTCTTCTTCGAGTTCTTCTTCTTCACCGTAGTTGGCGGTGTTACCGATTTACCACCAAACGCGAAGGGTCAGTTTATTTTTTACTTATATATAGATGTTACAGTATTATACCATAGGAATGTACAGCAAGTGACTGTCATCTTCCGCTCGAATTCTTACGTTTTACCGAGCTCCCGACACCGCCCATGAGGTACAGTAGCATTATGAGCGAGGTTTTTAATCAAATTGACGTTTTCACTATTACAGAACAAATCCCTCATAACAATTTGTATTTATCTATTTGTAGCAACACCCGTGGGGTCCTAGCTGTGTGTGTGTGTGTATGTGTGTGTGTATGTGTGTGTGTTCGTGTGTTTTGTGTGTGTGTATGTGTGTGTATGTGTGTGTGTGTGTGTGTGTATGTGTGCGTGTGTGTGTGTGTGTGTGTGCGCGCGTTTGTGTGTGTATGTAAGCGTGTGTGTTCCATGGTTTAGGTAAGATGATTAAGAAACGGATGAGTTTAATGGTTTCCCGGGTGGCTTGAGGCATTTAACACCTTTGCTTCGGTGACGTAATATGCATCGACAGACATTACAGAACCTCACATCATGACCAGTCATCCAAGCTTATCATCAAAGATAATCCTAAACACCAAACAACTCGCAATTCTTATCATCCAAGCAGTGCTCAAAACATTAAGTGAACTAGCAATCTATGCAAACTCAACACATTAAAACTTATTTCAGTACCAGTACAACATATACAAAATATACACATTCTCTCACATCAGCAACACCAACTCTTCAGACCATGCACTACACGAACTGTAATATAAAACTGTGCGCCAAGGCTTCACTAGCGAGCAAATAATCATTTCCACGGGGCCAACCTTCCTTATCATTCAGGCTCATTCAAACAACAGCTCGTCGGTGAATTGACAAGGTACGTCATTAGTCCTATGATGACGAACAGGAAAAAAGTCTGTCCGGGGGGAAAAATAAAGGGGAAAATGCTCCAGTAAATCAGTACGAAAACAGGCGGATTTGGAACACGCGCTACGCGACACCAGCACTCGCGGCTCAGTTGACAAAGATGTGGCTGGCTGAGCTATATAGCTCCGTGTTTTCGTGTTATCAAAATGAATACGAATAAAGAACGGGGCGATAGGAAAAATTTTGTTTTATGTCCATGTATCGTAAAAAATTATAAAAATAATTTTATGTGTCATTGGCGATTTCATTCTGGCTACTGGCAGGTGATTTTATTCATTAGTTTGGCACCTCTTAGATAAAAAAGAAGCGTTCAGGTGTGCCATTTTTAATCATGGCTGTCACCAGGAGTTATTTAATCAGGTATTTCGCATCCTATCGGCAAAAGGGTGTAAGAATATCTCCAGTCACCCTTTTATTGTGCGTGGAAACTTGTAAAACTTTACATGGGCTGATTGCATGAGGGCCAGTTTGTCATTAAATCTCCTAGTGGTAGACAGAATCGAATCAAATACCAAATGGTTGCAGAAAGATGAACTACCTTTAGCCGCCTCTGATACGATATCTTCTGCGGACCAAAGTCACGTGACTACACTGTGTATGTATATATATACATATACATATATATATATATATATATATATATATATATATATACGTATATATATAATATATATATATGTATATGTATATATATATGTATATATATGTATATATATATATATGTATACATATATATGTATATATATATGTATATATATTATATATATATGTATATGTATATATATAACGTAGAAACCACTGTTGGAGTAGAAAAGACTGGAAACGGGGAATCTATATATTTCGATTGCAAACTGCAATCCTCTTCAGTAGATACAATTAAGAGAGAGCGTGCTGTTTAAGTAGCACCCTTAACAAAAGAAAGGGGAACATGGGAAGATGTCTCTACCCTCGGCTCACTCCGTATGACAAATGTGTGATTACATTTTTCACCTGTATATATATATGTATATATATATATATGTCTGAAAAAGGGAGGTTCAGTGATGGTGGACTGGTTGGTGAGGTTATTTAATGTTTGCTGGAAAGAGGGTAGAGTATCGGAGGACTGGAGAAGTGCCTGTATAGTTCCTTTTTTCAAGGGAAAAGGGGACAAGTGTGAATGTAGTAGTTTCAGAGGGATTAGCCTGTTAAGTGTAGTAGGGAAGGCTTATGGGAGGATCTTGATTGAGAGGATTAGGAGAGGAACAGAAGGAGTAATTGGTGAGGAACAGTGTGGATTTAGGACAGGTAGAGGTTGTGTAGATCAGATCTTTGTGGTAAGACAGATATGTGAGAAAGCTATAGGAAAGGGGAAGGATGTTTTTTGGGCTTTTATGGATCTGGAAAAGGCTTATGATAGGGTAGACAGAAAGGCACTGTGGAAGGTTATGCAGATTTATGGGATAGGAGGAAAGCTTTTGGGAGCTGTCAAGAGTTTTTATGAGAGTAGTAGAGCTTATGTCAGGATTAGAAATGGAGAGAGTGAGTGGTTCGAGGTAAAGGTGGGACTTCGTCAAGGATGCGTTATGTCGCCCTGGCTGTTCAACTTATACATGGATGGGGTGGTGCGAGAGGTGAATGCTAGGGTAGTGGGTCAGGGATTGGAGATGGTTAAAGAAAATGGAGAAAAGTGGGAGGTGAGCCAGCTGTTGTTTGCGGACAACACTGCGCTTGTGGCAGGGTCGGAGGAGGGATTGAGGAAGCTGGTGGCAGAGTTTGGGAGAGTATGTGATAGAAGAAATCTAAAGATAAATGTGGGTAAAAGTAAGGTGATGAGATGTACAAGGGGTGAAAGTGGCAGTAGACTGGAAGTGAACATTAAGGGAGAGCGACTGGAGGAAGTGGATAGTTTTAGATACTTGGGTGCAAGTGTAGCAGGAAAAGGTGGAGTGAAGGTGGAGGTAGAATGTAGATTGAGAGAAGCGAGTAAATGCCTTGGTGGATTAAAGAGTGTAATGAGGAATAGACATTTAGGAATGGATGCGAAGAGGAGACTGTATGAAGGAGTGATTGTGCCAACAGCACTGTATGGGGCAGAAACGTGGAACATAAGAGAAGAAGAGAGAAGGAGTTTGAATGTGTTTGAGATGAGGTGTCTGAGAAGTATGGTGGGGGTTACTAGGCTGGATAGAGTGAGAAATGAGGAGGTGAGGAGGAGAACAGGGGTGAAAAAGGAGCTGGGAGATAGGGTTGATGAAAGAATATTAGGATGGTTTGGACACATGGAAAGAATGAGTGAAGAAAGACTAGTAAAAGAGGTATGGAAGGCAGATGTGGAGGGAGTGAACATGAGGGGACGTCCTAGGATGAGGTGGATGGATGGGGTGAAGGGGGCTTTGGGGAAGAGGGGAATGTCTGTTGAGGAAGGAAGGGAGAGGACGGAAGACAGAGGTGAGTGGAGAATGGTTGTATATGGATGATGTTGTGATTGCATGAGGAGGAATGGGCGGGGGTGTGGGGTGGGGTGGGGTAGTATGTGTGAGTAAATTTTGACGCAGCCCGAAGGGATTTCTCCCCGTCCTCTCCTTATATGCAAGGGGGGACGGAGAGGGGGGGTCGCCGATTAAATGAAGCGGCCTTGCTTTGGATGTGTTGTGTCTTGCGACACTGCTTCTGACCCAGGGCGGTGGGCAAGGTGCAGGGATGACCCGTCATCCAGGAGGTGCTCAGATGAGAGGGAGGGTGGGAGGGGTGTGGAGTGTATTTAGGGATGAAATGGGTGGGAGTGTTTTTATGCCTTTCCCTTTTTGGCTACCTCCCTTGAAAGGGGGAAAAATCCTTGGTATATGTATGTATGTATGTATATATATATTAGTGAATTTGGGGAGCAGGTTTTCATCGAGACATTTTCTATTAAATATCACATATGTATGTATGTATGTATATATATATTAGTGAATTTGGGGAGCAGGTTTTCATCGAGATATTTTCTATTAAATATCACAGCATACTCAGCGTTCGTGATCTTTTTCTTAACACTTTCAATTCTTCTAATTATTCTCTTCTTAGAACTTGGTAAATGATAACTAATATCTCCGATCGAGTCCATGGTGGAAATGTAAACTATAACATTTTGACGTTTCGC
>NC_134778.1:22050613-22055613 GCF_046742065.1 Oratosquilla oratoria | reverse complement strand
GCGCGGCTTAATTCCTACAGAGGTTAATCAAGATAGTCTCTCACACATTCATGGTTGAGTCTTTTTCGGCTGAGTAAGTTCGTCTGGCCTTAAGGAGAATTTAACTTTTAAGTGTGATGCTACTCTTCAGCGGGTTGATCCCTTCACGACTGTAAGCTCATTACAGATTTCGTTCTGGTGAACGTTAAACGATTTTAGTCAGATAAAGATGAAGAAGAAAGTGAGGAGCCTACATTCGTTGGTGCGTAGCCAAGAACTGGTTTACTAATAGTGCTCAACTAATGGAATAGACCTTGTAATCTTGTAATGAGCTCTGAATCTATCTGTTGTTTTAAGAAAAGTTAGAGAACAGTATGGACGGGGATGACAGGTGATAATGGACTTGGAACTACCTTCACCTGTCTCTTTCAGTATACTTCATTCTTATGTTTTTATGCTCTTTATCCTATTATGTGCTTGGAATGTTTGGACAAGTAACTTACAGTCATTGCCGGGAATCGAAGAGGAGCGCTAGTCTCACAATGCACGGGGCGTAGGGTTCGAATCCCACGGGAAGTGGATAAAGAAGGACTTGGGGCAATAACGATGTCCTGGTAGATCGAGTCCTTCATACTCCCTTTATATCCTTTGTTTCGAATAATAATAATAATAATAAAAAGAAAAGAAAAAAAGCTTGCCGCTTTTGACGGTGCCATCACCATGTTCTATCGGTATCGTCGTCGGTATGGTAGTATTTTGTAACTTCCCGCCAATACTTGGCAATACCTGGTGTAAGAGGCTGGTAGAAAATGGATAGAGAAGTAGGTAGAAAGTGGGGTAGAAGGCGAGGGTTGCATTTTCATGGATCGGGTGTTTGTAAACAGCATAGTTCGTAGACGAAGGTTTGCACAAGCTCGCTCTCCGCCTAATGTTTATAGACAGTTGCCGGGGACACGATTTCATTGTTGATGTATACAATATGTAAACTAAGTTTTGCAGAGATTCGAGATTGCTTAAGTAAACAATATTGCATAAAAACTGTAACAACAAATCTGATTGGAGAAAGGGTGGAGAAGAAAATTCAATTGGTAAATGACTGTAAGATCACGCCTTTTGGGGAGGATCTTAAATATAAAGTTAAATATCATTGGATTAAAGAAATCATGACGTCACTTTAGAACCTACCTAGGACCTAACATGCGTGTTCACACGGGATTCATAGAGTGTACCTCTCAGAAATGCGTCGTGTAACCGGTTTTCAAGAAAGAAAAGAAAATTTCCAAAACATTTCATTCCCTCTTTACGGAAAATATAGTGAAGTGAGAAGCAGAAGTTTGACAGTGCAAAATACCAATAGTAAGTGAAGCTACAGTCTTGAACTTGAAGAAGTTGGATGATCGGAGACGTGGGACCTACCGACTAAAATGGTGAGTGACAAATAACATTTATGAAAGACAGTGGAGAAAATAGAAAGAGACGTACTAAGCGGACGTAAGAGAACAAAACCTAGCCTAACTTTACCTATTCTAGTCTAACCTAAAGGGCCATTTACACGGTCGAACAGTTTGACAAACCCGGTTTGTCAGGCAAGTGTTTGAAGTGATGGTTGACTGTGCGAATGGGGTATTTGGTCGTCAAACACGTTTGTCGAACGTGTTTGACAACCAAATACCCTATTCACACGGTCAAACATCACTTCAAACACTTGTTTGACAAACCGGGTTTGTCAAACCGTTTGACCGTCTAAATGCCCCTTAACAGAATGTCTCAAACTTCATCGATAGATATCACGACCGTAACCTCGTTTCAATTTCTATACACACTTTAGAATGAAATTTCTATTCTCCCGGTGATGACGTCATCACTCCGCCCAATAGTTTCCAAAACCAGACAAAAAGCTGACACTGGTGACGGGCTGCGTGAAGAATTTTTAGGTGGTTGGTTAGGTACCTCATGGCAAGACGTGCTCCCGAAAGAAACCTTCTTAAAAAAGAAAAAAAGAAAAGTGGAATCTATTTTTGGGCCTCGGTAACGAAGGAATATCCAAAGGAAAGTGTGAAAAAACATGCTCTTCGTAATAAATTGAAGACGCCACAGCCAAAGGAGCCTCAAAAATCACAAAATGTCATCAGAATGTTTTGTAAAGAACTTTCCAAGAAAAATAAGAAGTAAAGAAATGAATTAAAAACAATTAAAAAACGGAAAGAATACACAAAAAAAGTAAAGCAATAATTACTGGAAATAAAAACAAAAAAGTATCCAAAAAGAGCTGCGGAAGAAGATATCAACCTACCTTCAAAGAAAAAATGTATGAAAGTTGAATAAAATAAGTATTTTTTAGTATTTTATAATTAGTCCTTGCATGAGCCGTTCGCACCAATATATTCTCGAGGTTTTCATTTATTTAAGAAACATGAAAACCTCATCAATGCTGATGAAAAATAACCTACCCGTGAAAAACCGAGACCCACAAGAATCATCATGAATGCTCGTGCGAAATAGGGGCTATATGTCCCTATCCTCTTCATACATAGAATACACAACAACAATACTTTACAATGGCACCCCAAAAGCTCTCACGACACTCTAACAAGGAAAATGTTGGTAGAAAACACGAAAATCGTTGGACAAACGCAGATCAAACGCTTACAAATTTTAAGGCACTTTTTATTAAAAAAGAAATCTCCAAATTTAAATTTCCGATCAAGAGACATTTCCATAATTCCGTCAACGATGTCCACTATACCACGGAGTTCCATCTCCATTCTCATCACCTTAATGATTATTTGTACGTTACTTCACTTCGTGCAATGAAACTTTATCATAACGATATATAAATTCTGTCATTTATTGTCATTAATATCACTTGAAAATATAATAAGTATACGAAAAGTCAATAATAGATTGAAAGCATTCCACTCTTTTTTACTATGCCTTTTGGCAGTAGTATTTCTGTGCTTAACTACGCAAAAGTGTGCAGGCCGCAAAATAGAAAGTATCAAAAAGAAGATAAAAGACAGAAGTTGCTGTATTTTCCAACCAAGTATATATATATATATATATATATATATATATATATTATGTATATATATATATATGTATATATATATATATATATATATATATATATGATAGTAATGTCGTAGCACATTAGTAAAATAAACTTTTATTCCACCGTCGGAAAAGAAGACTCTAATGTCGAAAGTTCTGTATATTTCGATCATTAACTGTGATCCTCTGATTGAATATTTCCCTAATTTTAATATTTCAAATGGTCAATGGTCACCTGACTGCATTACCATCTCAGCTGTCAATCAACTACTACCTTATTTACTCCAAGGGGATAAAACCTCACAAGACCCGCGGAGCGTCGGCCACGTAACCTGAGCTCTTCCCTTGTTCCTTTTTCTCACCTCACATTTTTGTATATATGTACATGTCTTCCACTATGTACTCATTGTGCTGAAGAGGATCATAGTTAGTGATCGAAATATACAGAACTTCCGACATTAGAGTCTTCTTTTCCGACGGTGGGATAAAAGTTTATATATATATATATGTATATATATATATATATATATATATATATATATATATATATATATATATATATATATATATATATATATATATATATATATCAAGGACTACTATTACATAGGACGTGCGCACCCAAACTCCTGGCTCAGCTAGCGGAGGCCATTGCTTTCTTTGTAACCTAACATTTTATATTGGACAAATATATAAAAACTAGAGACCTAATATTGAATATAGGACAATTATATCAACTATTAACTTATTCAATGCAGTATAAGTTAATATAAACTTTTATAGTGAAACAAGAAACTATCTTTAAGGCACTGTTATGCTTTGAAATGCCAATTTTAGCCGTAATTAACATGTATTATTGTATGAGGTTAGTGGACACCAGGGTTAGCGATTTTTTTCTAAAAAAAAAAAAAAAATATATATATATTTTTATTTATTTAAATCAGATTTATTTGATTTAAATCGATTTTTTTTTTTTTTAGATTTTATATACTATGGGATTGCTATCTGATATGCGATCTGATTGCTAAAGGACATTTTTAGCATATCAATATAAGGAGCAGTGTTATATAGACTTGCCACAAGTATACAAGGAACGGCATAAGCTGTATGTGAGGACGGTATGCTTAGGTTCACTCGATTCCTCCAAGAGTTTTCTCATCTTGGTGACATTTGCTGCATTGTCTGTCACAACACTTCCAATTTGACAATAAAAATCTTGTTCAGCCTTCTTGATCGAATTTTGTACAAGTTGTAGAAGATGTCCAGCAGTGTGGGGTTTCCTTGATGTGTCTATTGTGTCAACTAAATAAATCTGACCAGTGGATGTTGTTAGAGTGACACATTATGGGCTCATTATGGATGTTAGACCACCCATCAATTGAAAGACATACAGTTACATTATTCAGGTCATCTGCACACTTTTTATATTCCTTTTCATACACGAGATCCAAGGACTTATCAGCAATATCTTTTCTGGGTGGAGGAATATAACCTGGCCTCAGGTTCTGAACCATCTTGAGAAACTAAGGATGATGAACAAGACGAAATGGTGAATTTGTAGCAAATATTATTCTTGCAACTTCTTTGTCGAGATTTTCCTTTTGAGAGGCTGAAGTTTTTATGATAAATCTGTCCAGAGATGTTAATGACTTTCTTTTAGATGAAAATGATTTAGCAGAAGTGACGCCTCTGGAGTCTAATAGTGGAGTCAGGTTTGCGGATAATTCAAGTGAAGCCGATGGTGAAGGGATTGAAGCTGTTGATACAGGTCCTGAAATGGAAACAGAAAATTTTAACATATTGCATAATTTATAAATGAACAAATAAATGAATGAATACAGTGTGATTTAGACTACTTTTGAGTACAGTAGTTATTTTTCTAGATAATGATCATATTCACACGAGCCGCTAAATTATTTGGAAATAATTAACAGGATATGAAATAGGTGGGCTTGGAATTCAGCCCACAA
>NC_134778.1:22023113-22045613 GCF_046742065.1 Oratosquilla oratoria | reverse complement strand
TAGAAAAGTGGTTTGTGTTAGATCTCAATGGAGAATGTTTTTTATTTTTCCTTTTTAAAGATGGTGAGTTTTTTTTTTTATCTGGGAGGTATGTTACAAAGGTTATGTTCACAGTATTAATGGTGTTAACAATAGTGAAGAGAGTGCCTGCACAATATCACAATTGTCAGAAACTGAGATAGTATAATCAACTGATTCCAGCTAAGGGCTCATGAAGTTGTAGCAAACAACTGACACATACAAGTGAAGCTTCTTAAGAATTTTTCAATGCTTCATGGAACACAAAAACATAATCTTACAATACTTAATGGCGTGGTTTTATACATTGGCACGGCTTCAGGCCTTCATGAGTGACCAAGACTCCAAGTTTTCGTGACTGACCAAGGCTCCAGGTAGCACAGGTTTTCAATCCCAGGCATGCACCACACACGATACTATAATCAAGCAAGTCTTATCTGTAAAAATTGTTTGGGTTAATGCACAATTCAAAGATGAGACTGTATACAGGCTCCCCATACTCCTCAGAACTCAAAGTTTCACCAATAGAACTTATACACAGTTTCTTCTTCCTCAAAAAGAGTTGTTATTTTAAAACCCTCAATGTAACAATTATCATCATCAAGTTCTATCTTAGTCCCTTTTAAATCATCTACAAGTCTAACTGACACTTCCCTAGTTTCTAAGTGTAAGATTTTGTATTTATTTTCTCCTGCAAAATCAATTATTCTACATGGACCTGAGTATCTTGGTGAAAGTTTATTACTAATTGTACGTATTTTGGCCATGATTAGATTTCCTATTTTCAATTCTATTTTATATGCTATTTTGTGTTGTTGCTTCTTCAACTTTTGTGTATAGTCACCTTTGAGGCGATTGAAGTCACCCAGCGTCAGTAAGAAATCTACTCATCGAATCGCCATGACGTACATGTGGACGCATTAGCGTCAAATCTGCAACAAATCATTGGCGACTGTGAACTAAATCTCTACTGTTTCTCTAACACATTCTAAAGTCAATATCTACTCACCTACGTAAAAAATCCCCGCCTATTTGCAGTAAACCCACATCGTCTCTGCAATAGGATCCCGTCACCTCTACAGTAAATCCCTGTCACTCTTGCTATAAATTCTCAGTCCTTGTATCTTTTTGCAGTAAATCCAAGTCGTATCTGCGATAAATTCATTTCATCTTTCCAGTAAGTTACTGTTCTTTCTGGAATGAATCACCGCCCTTTCTGAAGTAAGTTCGACAATTTCATACAACGTCATCATATGTAAGAACATAAGAAAGGGGGAGGCTGCAAAAGACAATAAGGCCTACACTAGGTAGTTCCATGTCCCATTCCACCTGCCATCTCTATCCATAAAGTTATCTAATAATCTTTTAAAGCACCCATTCGTTTCAACGTTCAATACTAAGCCTACTCCATTCGTTAACCACTCATTTGATAAACAGGTTCTTGTTCATTTCCTTTTTAAACCTAATTTAGTCCAATTTAAAGCTATTACTACGAGTCCTGTCCTGCTGTCTTAATATGATAGCCTTACCTGTATCATCCATGTTAAAGCCCTTGACCCATTTGAGTACCTCTGTAAGATCACCCCTCACTCTTCGGCTTTCTAGAGAGTGTAATCTAAGGTGCCTAAGCCCTAGTATCATCTTAGTCATTCTCCTCTTTACTGATTCTAGTGAATTGATACCCATTCTGTAGAACGGAGACCAAGACTGTGTCACATAGTCAAGGATAGGTCTAACTATCGCCAGATAGAGTTTAGTGACTACGTCTGGAATTCTGTTTGCAACCCTCTAGTTATAAACCCTAATGCCCAATTAGCCCTATTTCTGGCACTAATGCACTGTTTTATGGATCTAAAGTCCGGACTCGCTAACACTCCTAAGTCCTTTATACTTTTTATTTTGGCGTTATCTAAGCTATACCTATTAGCTGGGTTGTGTAACCCTACGTTTAACACACTGTACTTTGAGATATTAAAGTCTATTTGCACTGTTTTATGGATATAAGGTCCGGACTCGCTAACACTCCTAAGTCCTTTATACTTTTTGTTTTGGCGTTATCTAAGCTATACCTATTATCTGGGTTGTGTAACCCTACGTTTAATACAGTACTTTGAGATATTAAAATCTATTTGCCATTTCTCTGACCATGAAAACGATCTATTAAAGTCCTTTCTAAAGTCAGGTACTATTTTACTATTTTTACTATTCATTCTCCCATTTAATATGTGGATTAATTCCTTGTGGGACGAAACAAAAATGTAAAAAGATTTTCTTCTGAATAAAGCTAGCCAATTCCCTTTTTGTTAAAAAAGTGCTGGACAAATGGTTAAATTGGCATTTTACTCACGGTCACCAATCATGTCTGCAATGAATTCAAATCACCTTCACAACAAGTCCTCATCTACCTCCGCAATAACTTCTTTTATCTGCAACAAATTTACGCCATTTGTCAATCTCACTTTATAGGAGATAAATCCACCAGGTCTTCTCTGTGTATTCATGTCACTTGTGCAATAAATCCCCGGTCACCCTCAACCCCTCGAAGATGAATCCCCATTCTTGTTTATGATACATCACGTACCAGTTCTGAAGTAAAGTCTCTTAATATAAGCAGTGCTTTACCTTATCATTGTCACTCGCCTTTGCCGTAGTTGTGATCAAAACTCCAAAGCAACTACAACTCTTGGTCCCTTGTCGTTGCATCTTATTCGTGCAAAGTTTGCAACTTATCCGCACCGACCTTGCAACTTGTGACGTAATCCCTGCAACTTGCTCAAACCCAACCTGCAACTTATTTCTGGCGACTTATCTCTGCAATTGATCTATGCCATACCTTGCAATCTCTCTTCGCTGCGGGAGGGAAATTTATTCCGCCTTTGACCCTCATAGGAGCTGTGATTGGAAAGATGACATAGCAAGAAGTGAATCGCATTGACCTCAATTCGTATGTGGTTTAAGAAAAAATCTCATCACTAAAGCTGCGTCAAACTACGCTCTCCCTGTTCAACTGTTGAGCCCAGGAAGGAATACAGTGCATCTCATTGATGAATACTTGTAACTTTGCAAAACCCAGTGGGATATTTAATTTCCTAATTTTATCTACCAAAAACAATTATAGCTATCTCTGTGGGACATGTTAGCCTAAAAGGATAGGGGTATCCATATCTATTCTAGATTTTTTTTCCATAGAATTTCATGCATTAACTGTGTACAAACCAATTTCTTTCTAAACGGTTCTCTTTGTGCGCAGGTGGCGCAATCAGAAGCGTGCTCGTCTCGAAGTTGCTTAATTGTGGGTTCGAATCCCACACTCCTCTCCAATTCCTAGCATTGCTGCCGGTCCCAAGTAGTTTGAGCGCATATTATCCTTTTGACTATTTAAGGCGATTTTTATCTTCATTCCCCTGCCAGACAATATTATTCAGCTGACAGGATACCCCAGAGGCGACGCAAATAAGGTCATCATATTAAGACAACAGGGCAGGACTCGCAGTAATGGATTTAAATTTGACAAATTTAGATTGGAGGAACTGGTTTACTAATGGAGTGGTCAATGTATGGAATAGACTTAGTAACCATGTAGTGAGCGTTGAAACTATCGGTTGTTTTAAGAAAAGATTAGGCAGTTTTATCGATGGGGATGACAGGTGGTAATGGACACGGAACTGCTTAGTGTAGGCCTTATGGTCTCTTGCAGTCTCCTTAATTCTTATGTTCGTATGTTCATAAAGCCAAAAGGCTAACATATAATTCGAGTAATCCCAAATCGGCTTGGTATTTTTTTTTTATGGCTGTCGCTATATGATTTTATTATGTTGAAAGTAATCTCAGGAAATCAAAACATTAAAAGGATCTACACGACTTGTATTCCCCACCTTTCAATCGAGGCCAAAAGGTTTTATATAAAGCGCGGCTCACACGAGCAATGTTTCGGCGCCAAGTTTCCGTTTTCTCGGCAACTTTTCCCCGGCTTTGCTAGAGTGAACCGCGGTTCACATGAGCAAATCAGGGGGAAAGTTGCCGAGAAAACGGGAACTTGATGCCGAAACATTGTTCGTGTGAGCCGCGTTTATTTGGCGCGTGGGGGGGGGGGTGATTATCAACATGATTTAAGACGACGACGACGCACTTTACATACCTTATTCTGGCTGACTACATTTTTCTTATTCGCCATAGGGAAACTGTGGTGTTGCTTACATGGTAACTACACAATTCGATCGCCTCTTCAGTTTGGGAGGAACGGTACCGTACAAGTCACGGGAACTTTGGGTCACTAATGAATAAGTCTCTACCGTAAGTCCCTAAAACACAATACTGTCTTCTCTTATCTTGGCCCGTACCTCATCCCAGGAGACCCTTTCCTCCCCCTCGTCCGCTTCGCATCGGGACGGGAACCCACGCACACAACACAAAAGCAACTTTGTTGGTTTTAAGATGGTCTTTCATTGTCTATGCCACTGTTTGTTCAATTACAGTCCTTTGTATATCATTACACATCTTTGGAACTTTTCGTATACCTTTGTATTCCTTTCCGACAAGTTCTGTGCCTTGGTATTTTTCTGTATCCTTCACTATGCCCTTTGTATTCCTCTGTAGCATTCGTATTCACTTTCAGCTCTTTGTAGGCCTTTGTATTTCATTGTATCAATCTGTATTCCTTTGTATTTCTCCGAAGTCCTTATATTCTTTCTATTCCTCCACTGCTCTTGGTATTCCGATATATTCATCTGCATCTCGATGGATCAACAATATTTCCTTTCAATTTATATTTCTCCTTCACAATCTTCTCCAGGCTTTTGTATACCTTCTGCAGACCTTTACTTTCCATCTTGAGGTTCTTGTAGCTCTGTCTTAGATTTCCCTTCCGGAGTAATCAAAGACATCCTTAGAAATGGAATCCCGTCTCCGTTTCGTTTCTTAAAGGGAGATTCACAAAAGGGTGGCGGTCAGTAGTGGGGAAGGGAAGGGGAGGGGTTGGAGAAAGAAAGGGAGGGGAGGCAGATAGGAGGTAGGAGGTTGATAGTGGGAGTTGGCGCATGCAAGAGGAAGGAGGTGAGAGGTGGAGGAGGAGCAGTGGAAGAGGAGGAGGAGTGGGAGGGAGAGAAAGGGAAGAGGTGAAAAAGAAAGAGGGAAGACGGATGATGAAGGGAAGGACAGAGGGAGACGGATGGGGGAAGGGAAGGTGAAGTGGGGGGGGAGGAGAGACGAAGGGTAGGGAGTAGGGTAGGAGTGGGAGTTGGGATGAACAGCAAGGAGGCAAGGAGTGGATACGGGGTTGTAGATGAAAATGGAGAGGAGGAGGAAGAGAATGGAAGAAGAGGAAAAGGAGAAGAAGTCAGAGGAGGAAGAAGTGAGGAAGAAAGAAGAAGGGGAGTGGGAGAAGAATAGTAGAAAAGATGAAGCGAGAAGAAAGAAAGAGAAAGAAGAAAGAGGATAAGAAGAAGAGGAAGATGAAGAGGTGGAGTAGGATGCAAAAGAAGAGTATAAAAAAAAAGGAAGAGAGTGGAGAGGAGCAAGGAGAGAAAGCGGGGAAGGGGGGAAATGGGGAGAAGGAAAGACAAAATGAAAGAAAACATGAAGAAGAGGACGAGGGAGAGAAGGAAGTGAAATAGGTGGAGGAGGAAGAAGTGGAAGAGGATGAATATGAGGCGGAAAAAAGGAGGTGGAGTAAATAGAGGGAAAAGTGGAGGAAGTGGAAGTGGGAGAAGAGGAAGAGAACAGGAAAGGAGAGGAGGAAGAGGGGAAACTGGAGGGAAGGAAAAGGAAAAACAGGAGGATGAGTTAGAAGAGTAGGTAGAGGAAGAGGAAGATAAAAAAAGAAAGAGGAAGAAGATGAGTATGAGGAGTGAAGGAGGAGGAAATGGAGGTGGAGAAGAAAGGGAGAAGAGGAAGAGGAGGAGAAGGTGAAGAAGACGGAGGAGAAAGTAGAAAATAAGAGTGAAAGGATGGAAAGGAGGAGCAGGAGGATGTGGTAGAGGAAGGGAGAGAGATAAAAAAAGAAAAGGAAGAGGAAAGGATTAGAAAGTAAAAAGATAAGAAGAAAAGGATGAGAGGATGAAAAGGAGGGGCAGGAGAATGTGATAAAGAAAGGGAGAGAAATAAAAAGAGAAAAGAAAGAGAAAAAAGATTAGGAAGAGTAAAAACATGGGAAGAAAAAAGAAGAGAAGGAAGGTTAACGGAAAAAAGGAAGAGTTAATTTTGATTAATTTACGATATTGTACGTATTGTACCAAAAGCTGACATAATACATAGCCATGCGACCCAAGTTCAGGTATCAGAAGAGACCCTTGTTTCAGATAACATACTCGCCAATCTACAGTCGATATCCACCAAAGTGTGAATGACGTATAAATATGTCATCTAGACTGATATCTATAAGTGTTCGCTAACGCTAGTTCTAACTGTGGTCATTGGCGGCCGAGTTATGAACTTTATGAATCGGGTATTAGTCAGTGATACAGTTATCATTGCGTGATACATCACATTAGAGAACCTTCCTGGAAGTGTAATAGTCAGGTTTTCAAAAGGAATGGCGATGAAATCCAGCTTTTATAAGGCCTTGAAGTATCAAGTCGGTGGCGGCCGCGTCATGATGTAGTAGTACGACAGGCAGTGATGATCAGACGACTACCAATAGGAAATGTCCCACCTTGGGGATTCTTCCTAGGAGTGAAGGATTAGTCAGTTCTTCGAAACGAGTGGCAATGAAATTCAGCTCTTCTATGAAGGTGGTAATGGTAACAAGAATGACCTGTTGAGATTTAGTTAATGAATTCAGTGGTAACTCGAGTGTAACCTAGTTGCTTGTCAGACCATCCATATGAACTTTGATTACAACGAAACACCCTGGGAGTGAGCCAACTTGTGTCTCGACAGCGGCAACAACATTGCGGAGTACATTTATTTGTGTAGGGTCTGAAGCGGCAGTTAAGATTGATTGAAGGACACGGTGAGGGGTGAGTTGTGTCGTGCATGCGCTAGTGGCTCCTTTGTTAGCCTGGCGTCTCTCGTAACCATGTCAGATATTAGCCCCTATTTGATCATATCGGGAGCATTTTCAGTGTTTTGTGTCCGATGTAAAAGGCCATGGTTGTACTGAGGCTGAGTAACAAACAGAGGCGCTATTGAAGTACAATGAAATCCTTTTTGTATGATCTTCGAACATCCGACTTGTCCAAACATCCGACTTTTTACTTCAATGTTCCAAGTCGGATAAAATGTTGACTGTCCAGTGCTTGTTTAGTTGTTGCTATTGCCGCTGCCGACTCATTTCGCTCAAGTCGGCTGTTATTTTCGGGGGTATTTCAGTATTTGTTTACGCTTGGAATTTGATGGTTGTTTCGCTTCCACTCTGCTGTGTTGCTATTTGTACTTTATTGTACCGTAAATTGGTGAAAATATTTCATACTAGTGAGTTAGATTGTTTCCTCCTTAATATCTTAGTATGCGTCCAAACACCCGACTTTTCCAAACATTCGACCTAGGGTAGGTCCCACCATGGTCGGATAAAAGGAATTTTACTGCGGGGGCACATGTCTGAATCATGTGGGCCTGAGCACCACGCACACCACTCAGCCGCGGAACAATACCGAGAGATTTGACCAAAGCTCCAGCACTGAAAACACCACTGTTGCTCATCCTTCACCCTGCGAAACTCACAGGATGGTAGGCAGGAAAGAAAAATGAAGGCAATACTCAGTGGTAGTGGCTGAGGCAGGTTCTAAGTAATTGTTTACTTGCTTATGGATGTTCTTCGCTTGATAGAAAATGACTTTCTAAGTAATTACGTAGCGGTTAACAGGTGGTCATTTTAGTAGACTTACTCGTAGCAAGCCGTATTTCCGGCACCTCTTTGGCCAAAACTGGTTCAATGCAGACAGGATAACGTGTAAGAAGATACGAAGGAAACTTGCGGGGACTTTCCAGTAAGTTTTAAGTCTTGAAACGAAGGGTCAAGAACTCGTCTTACGTTACACAAGCAACAATGTCCATGCAGAGGCGGGGTATGTAACAAACCAGGATGTTATAACCCCCATCTTATCCTTAGCCTTATTACGGTCAGAATGACTTCAGATTGCCAGTGTTTTCCTTAAGCAGAAATCTGGTGTATTTAGCTCTGCCTCTGTGAGCAACGCTGGGTGCAGCGACGCTCGGAAACGGTAGGTCACGTGATGGTTCTATGAGTTGTGCAGGGTGTGGAATGCTTCCCTTCGGGACGGGTGCACTCCGCTGAGGTTCAGAAGATTCCCTTTGTTTAGAGGACTTGGCAGAAAGGGATGAAGACTCCCTGTTGTCTTTCAAGAAGTGGGTTATTAGGCGTTCGGTGGAGGGAGGAGTCTAGTTGGTGGAACGTAGTACGTCACGGTGTCTACAGGGTGGTAACGTCGGCCAGTCTTCTTGATAAGTATAATTCTCGTCGCTCAGTTCCAGGGCAGCTTCATAATTCCCGGGGGAAAACGGGCCCTAATAATCCATGGTACACACTTATGAAGGACAAACAATTGGGATAGCGAGGTTGTAAGTGTAGTGATACATCCTTGGCGCCACGCTGGTGGCACTAAGCATGCGCAAAAATTATGTCCACCGACCAGAGGTGCATGACCGGTGAAGCTGAATTTTCTTTCTAATCTACAGGCTTAGACAAATACAAGGAGGGGCATACTATTGTGTGTGCGGGGACTATACCTTTATGTTGCTTTCTGCAATAGCGGAAGAGTGTTGACAGTGGAAATCCAGCAGAGATTAAAAATATGAGGAGCTTGCAGCAAGTGTTTGTTTACTTGGCTCTCAAGCTGCCGGAACTCAGAAGCAAGAGGAGGAGGATGAGTATGAGGAAGAGGAAGAGGAGGGAGGAGAAAAAAAAGGGAAAGAAGAAGAAAATGAGAAGGAAACAAAAAAGTAGGGAAGAAGAATAAAAGGGAGAGGAGAAGAATGAGTATGATGATTAGGATAAAAAGGAAAAGGAAGAGGAAAAATAAGAGAATTAGGTAGAGAAAGAAAAGATAGAACATGAGCAAAAGGACAAAGAGAAGCCCGAGTGAAAGTATGAGAAGGAGGACGAAGAAAATGGAGAGGTAAAGAAAGAAGAAGAAAAGAAGGAAAAGGAAAGGACGAGGATGATTATGAGGATGAAAATGAGGCTGAGTATGAAGATGAGGATATGCATAAGGACAAGGAAGAGGTATTTTCCTCCTTATAAGGGAGGAAGAAGAAAAAAAAGAAAACACATAAAAACTACTCCTACCCATTCCATCCCTAACATACTCTACTCCCCCCCTCCTCTTCCCTCCCTCTTATCTTGGCACCTCCTGGATGACGGGTCATCCCTGCATCTTGCCTACTGCACTGGGTCAGAAGCAGTATTGCAAGATACAGCACATCCACAGCAAAGCAGCTTTATTAAACCGGTGATCCCCCCTCTCTGTCCCCTCATGCAGAAAAGAAGAAGACGGAAAGAAATCCCTTCGGGCTGCGTCAATTTATTTCTCATACATACTCCCTCACCACCCATCCCCCACCCACTCCACCTCATGCATCATAGCATCATCCATACACAGCCATTCTTTATTCACCCCTATCTTCTGTCTTCTCCCGTCCTTCCTCAACAGACATTCCCCTCTTTCCAAATGCCCTTTTTTGCACTATCCATCCATCTCATCCTTGGGCGACCCCTCATATTCACTCCCTCCACCTCTGCCTTCCATACCTCTTTTATTAATCTTTCTTCACTCATTCTTTCCATATGTCCAAACCATTCTAATACTCTTTCATCAACCCTATCTCCCAATTACCTTTCTACTCCCGTTCTCCTCCTCACCTCCCCATTTCTTACTCTATCCAGCCTAGTAACCCCTGTCATACTTCTCAGGTACCTCATCTTAAAGACATTCAAACTCCTCCCTGTTCCTCTCTTATGTTCCATGTTTCTGCCCCGTACAGTGCTGTCAGCGTAAGCACTCCTTCATACAATCTCCTCTTAGCATCCATTCCCAAATATCTATTTCTCATTACACATTTTTTCTATTCCTCCCCGAGGCATTTACTCGCTTCTCTCATTTTACATTTTACCTCCACCCGCACTCCTCCCTTTCCCGCCACATTCGCACCCAAGTATCTAAAACTATCCACTTCCTCCAGTCTCTCTCCCTTAATGCTCACTTCCAGTCTGCTGCCACTTTCTTCCCTTGTACATCTCATCACCTTACATTTGCCCACATTTATCTTCAATTTCCTTCTTTCACACCACACTTTCCCAAACTCTGTCACCAACTTCCTCAATCCCTCCGCTGATCCGCAAATAACAACTGGCTTTTCTCCCACTTTTCTCTATTTTCTTTAACCATCTCCAATATCTGACCCACCACCCTTGCATTCACCTATTGCACTACCCTATCCATGTATAGATTGAATAGCCAGGGCGACATAACACACCCCTGACGAAATCCCACCTTTAACTCAAACCATTCACTCTCTCCATTTCTAATTCTAACACACGCTCTACTACACTCGTAAAAGCTCTTGATTGCTCTTAACAGCTTTCCTCCTATCCAATATATCTGCAATACCTCCCACAGTGCCTTCCTGTCTACTCTGTCATAAGCCTTTTCCAAATCCATAAAAGCCCAAAAAAACATCCTTGCTTTTTCCTATAGCTTTCTCACATATCTGTCTTATCACAAAAATCTGATCTACGAAACCCCTACTTGTGTCCTAAACCCACACAGCTCCTTACCAATTACTCCCTCTGTTCCTCTCCTAATCCTCTTTATCAAGACCCTCCCATAAGCTTTCCCAACTACATTTAACAAGCTAATCCTTCAGTTGAGCAATAGTCGTCAGTTGAGCAGTAGTCGTCACTCAGGTCAGGTCAACTGGGTAGCTGCTTCATATAGTGATATGGCGAGTGGTTGTGTTAAAGTGTTCAGTGCCGATGAGGTACAATCTTTACTTAGTAGAATTGAAGCCTTGGAGGATGCTGTAAAGTGCCTTAAAGGGGAGAATCAAAGGCCCAAAACACGGAAGACAAATCAAGTTTGGAGCCTGGATGAATAACGGTGAAAAATAAGGCGCGGAAAGATGGGAAAAAGTCCTCACCAGGCCCACTCGATTTCAGGAATTCATTTCAAGCTCTCGAGGGTCTACAGGAAGAAGAAACAAAGGAGATTCAAGAGAAGAAGGAAAGGGCAGACGCTGGATTCCTGCCCACAGGTAAGATATTAGTTGTAGGAGATAGTCAAGTGAAGTACTTAGACAGGGCTTTCTGTGATAAAGATAGGAAACATAGGGCGCAGGTGTATTTCCCCGGCTCGGGGATAGGTAATGTTAGAGATAGGATTGAAGAGTGTTTAGTAGGGGAAGGTAGGGACTCAGTCGTTTGCTTAAGTTAGGGAATGAGGAATTGTTTGTGCGGTTCCGGGATGTGCTAGACAAGATTAGGAATAAGGGAGATGTTCCTATTGTATGTGGAATCCTTCCGAGGCGTAGAGTTGGAGGTATGTGGCATCCCAGGGCTATTGCAATGAATTGCAGGCTGGCAAAACATTGTAAGGCCAATGGATGGGCATTTGCCGACAACTGGGATCGCTTTTACGGTAAGAATCATCTATATACAAGGGACGGGGTGCACTTGTCGCCCAGAGGATTTCGGCTCCTTGCTGAATCCTTTGAACGAGAATTAGGCATCCTACATTTTTTTTCGGGTAGATTACGTGGGAGTAGGAGGGAAGTATCGGAATATAGTTTAGGCAGTAGAAACAGCTTGTGGCAACACGCCACAACTGCTGCAGTGTCCCCTAAGTGTACATACCGTAACTGCATTATATCATTGTGTATACCAATTCCCATCAGTACCGTATATTATAAACATCATATCTCATACGAGCATCACCATTATATTACTAAATGGATTTGTATATAGTTATATTTGCATACGCTTTACAGAGCGTTTGTATATTCATCAAGTATTGTTCATGTCATGGCGGACGGCCGATTCAATAATAAGTCCCAAACCATATTGAAATTTGTGTTACTCCTTCCTACAACTGGGACGATAACCATCTTCTACCATGATGAGGTAACCAACCTCATCAATTGGTGACGCCTTCATGCGGACCGGACCAGTCGCCATGGTGAGGTAACCAACCTCATCAATTGATGACCCTGGAGTGCGGACCGGACCAGTCGCTATGGTGAGGTAACCAACCTCATCAATTGGTAACCCCGGAGTACTGGACTCCAAGTGCTACCGCCGCAGCCGCCGAGAACCACCCCTGCCCAGCCGCCGCCGCCGTAGTCACCTCCGCAGCAGCCGCTGAGGAACGCCCCTCCGCAGCCGCCGAGGACTGCCGTCGAGGACCGCCCCTTCCCAGCCGCCGCAGACACCTCCGCCGCAGCCGCCGAGGACCGCCCCTGCCCAGCCGCCGCCGCTGTTACCACCGCCGGCGCCGCAGCAACAGTCTGCCGCCGCACCCACCGCCGGCGCCGTAGCACCAGCTTGCCGCCGCATCCACCGCCGGTGCCGCAGCACCAGCCTGCCGCCGCACCCACCGCCGACGCCGAAGGGCCAGCCTACCGCTGTGCCGCAGCACCAACCTGCTGCGGGCACCGCAGCCTCCGCCTGCCGCTGCACCCATCGTCGACCACCCCCCAGCCGCTGCCGGCGCCTCAGTCACCATGGACCAGCCTGTCCCTCCCTCAGCGGACGTGGTTCCCAGGTAAACACCACCCACGGACACTCCCGTCAACTGCGCTTCCATCCCCGGACATCCAAGACTGGCTTATTTCACCAGTCACTCGGGTGGGGAGTAATGTGGCAACACGCCACAACTGCTGCAGTGTCCCCTAAGTGTACATACCGTAACTGTACATAAAATTGTTAATCTGTATTATATAATTGTGTATACCAATTCCCATCAGTACCGTACATTATAAACATCATATCTCATACGAGCATCACCATTATATTACTAAACGGATTTGTATATAGTTATATTTGCATACGCTTTACAGATGTATTGTTCATGTCATAGCGGACGGCCGATTCATTAATAAGTCCCAAACAGTATTGAAGTATGAGTTACTCCTTCCTACAACTGGGCCGATAACCATCTTCTACCATGATGAGGTAACCAACCTCATCAATTGGTGACGCCTTCATGCGGACCGGAGCAGTCGACATGGTGAGGTAACTAACCTCATCAATTGGTGACCCCTTTATGCGGACCGGACCAGTCGCCATGGTGAGGTAACCAACCCCATCAAGCTCAGACAGGAACTGTGATTAGAATCACCAAAGCAGGTGGACGGAGGATAAGATTGAAGTTTACTATACAAATAGCAGAAGTGTAATAAACAAAATTGATTTGCTGCGAGTTGAAGCATGCGTAGAGAATTTTGATATTATAGCTATTACTTAATCCTGGATCAATATGGCTGAGAAACATTTCCTTCCGGAAATCGAAATAGAAGGATATATATATATATATATATATATGTATATTTTTATTTATATATATATATACATATATATACATATATATATTTGTATATATATACATATTTATATATATATACGTGGAGTTAAAAACGACAGCATTGTTGTAGTTGTTCAGTTTTTTCTTCGTATTCTCGATTTTCCTGATAAGAGATTTCCCTTAACTGGGTGAATTGAAACTAGGTCTCTATATTCTTCCATTTGTTCTTATTTGACATCGACGTTTCGTCTTAAACAAGACATTATCAAGATATAACTGAAATAACAAAAATTACATGGTAACAGTAAAGGTACTAGACAATATCAAGACATAACTGAAATAACAAAAATTACATGGTAACAGTAAAGGTACTAGACAATATCAAGATAAAACTGAAATAACAAAAATTACATGGTAACAGAAATAATAAAAGTGACAAATTTGTGAAAATAAATACAAAGACTTACATTTAAAGGGGGCGAAGAGAGGAAGAAGGGTGTGACAATCGGGGATGACAGAAGTATATATACCTAAGATCAGGTCAGACAAGGGGGGGGGAGGAAAGGGACAGACAATAAGGACCTCAGAGGTCAAGGGGTAAGGCGGGTGGGGGGTTGGGGGGTGGGGGAGGGAAAGGCGGGTGCGGTCACCGAGGGTGGGGGAGGAGGTGGAGGTGAAGGGAGAGAGAGAGAAGGGGTAGAGGGAGGGGGGGATTTTTATTTCTAAATAATGGGATAGAAGATATTACATTGCTTTGGATGTTAATAACCGGTGTTCTGTCCTTAACGTGAAAGGCTTCGAGTAGTTGTAGTCTCCTAGGGTCATTGCTCGATCCAATAATTTTGGTGTTGTTGATCAAATCATCCCTCCTGAGTGCAGTGTTATGGAAACTTCTATGATGTTCTTTGATTGCTCCCTCTTGTAGGTGGAAAGTTAGGCGACGGCTGACTTTACATCTAGTAAAACCAATGTAGGAATGAGGGAGGAAATTACAATTTCCTGTAGAACATTGATATTGATACACTACATTAGTTTTAGATCTGAAGTCTGATCGCCTAGACAAATTGTTTGTCATGATCAAGGAGGAAGTTTTTGGATTTATATAATAGATGAGAACTCTGATTTTGTTGTTCTCATTTGTAGGAAGGCAATTTTTATGAATGATGTCCTTGATGACTTTTTCATCTTTCTTATAATTACTAGTGAAGGTGTTTCTGTAGTAAATGTTAATGAAGTTATGATTTTGTGGTTCTTTGATTGTGAAATGGGATTCTAGCATTTTTGGAGGTAACAGAATCAAAGTCAGTGTTAGAATACCCATTATTTGTGAGCATTTGTCTCAGGTGTTGAAGTTCACTATGTAAAGCTTGCCACGAGGAACACACTGATATGGCTCTTTTTATATATGCTCTAATGACACCTTTTTTGTAGTTGTCTGTGCACTCGCTCTTGCCATTCATGCACTTGTCCAAGTTGGTGGGTTTTCTATACACGAGAACAACAAAATCCTCTGAGGTCCTTATTGTCTGTCCCTTTCCTCCCCCCCCTTGTCTGACCTGATCTTAGGTATATATACTTCTGTCATCCCCGATTGTCACACCCTTCTTCCTCTCTTCGCCCCCTTTAAATGTAAGTCTTTGTATTTATTTTCACAAATCTGTCACCTTTATTATTTCTGTTACCATGTAATTTTTGTTATTTCAGTTTTATCTTGATATTGTCTAGTACCTTTACTGTTACCATGTAATTTTTGTTATTTCAGTTATATCTTGATATTGTCTAGTACCTTTACTGTTACCATGTAATTTTTGTTATTTCAGTTATATCTTGATAATGTCTTGTTTAAGACGAAACGTCGATGTCAAATAAGAACAAATGGAAGAATATAGAGACCTAGTTTCAATTCACCCAGTTAATGGAAAATCTCTTATCAGGAAAATCGAGAATACGAAGAAAAAACTGAACAACTACAACAATGCTGTCGTTTTTAACTCCACGTGTATTACTGAGAACCTGCTCCCCCCTTTACTAATATATATATATATATATATATATATTTTTTTTTTTCACAAAGACAGGGTTGGGAGGAGTGGGGGAGGAGTAGCACTTTTCGTTAAAAATACAATAAACTGTATTATCAACAATTCGATTAAGGAAGAGGACAGTACGGAATCTATTTGGGTGGAGATTATAGGCAAGAAAAAGAGTTATTCTTGGCGTCCTGTATAGACCTCCTAACCTCAGCATTGAGCAGACTGATCCCCTGATTCATGAAATTCGCAGAGCGTCCCAGTACAAAAACGTTGTGATCATGGGAGATTTTAATTATAGGAACATTGACTGGGAAATTTTAGTAGAAGTTCAGAAAGTGAAAGAATTCTTAAGTGTGGTGCAGGATAATTTCCTAAAACAAATGATTACCGATCCTACGAGGGGAGATAATACTCTGGAATTACTTTTAACTAATAATGAGCAACTAATGAGTAACTTATATACTTATAACGTAAGAAGTCTCCCAGAAGACCACAGACTAAACAACATCAAGTGGGACATCGTAGGATTGAATGAAGTCCGAAGATCGGAAGAAAAGCTGATACAATTACAATATGGTCACCACCTGTTCTACTATAGAGGTAAGGACAAAGAAAAATCTAGTGGAGTAGGATTCTTGATCAACCGAGAGGTTGCTGGTAACGTAGTCAAGTTCAGTAGTTTAGTAGACAGGATAGCTTGGATTGTGATTATGCTGTGTAAAAGGTACACTCTAAAAATAGTTCAGGTTTATGCACCAACTTCACAGAGCTCAGACGATGACATTGAGTCGTTCTATGATGATTTAAGTCAGGTAATAGATCAAGAAAAAAGTAAGTATACGTTGGTAATAGGAGATTTTAATGCTAAAGTGGGGAAGAAGATGGGAGATGAGTTGTGCATTGGGAAGTTTGGAGTAGGTGAAAGAATAACAGAGACGAGTTTTTAGTAAATTTTGCAGAGAACTACAACATGGGGATGATGAACACTTTCTTCCAAAAGTATGTAGATCGTAAATGGACGAGGAGAAGTCCAAATGGAACAACAAAGAACGAAAAAGACTTCATATTAGGAGATGATAACAAGAGCGTTAGCAAGGTTACGGTGATAAATAAAGTCAACATAGGTAGTGACCATAGAATGGTAGGTTGCACAGCTAAATTCAATTTGAGAGCCGAGAGAAATAAACTAATTTCAAGAAAGAAAATAATCCTTGCAAAAGTTAAAGATAATAATAAGAAATTTTAGTTAGAAATTGAAAATAGATTCGAAGCTCCAAGAACTAAGGAGGACAGCGTGGAAGACATTAATTTGAATTTAGTGAATATCATTAGGGAATCGGCAGAGAAAGTAGGAAGTACAAAAAACATTAGAGAAAAAAAAAATACTCCAAAGCTACAAATGACCTAATTAAATGAAGAAGGACCATGCAGATTAAAAGTAGGAAAGACGAAATAGAAAGAGTAGAACTAAAAAAGGTTATCAACAAAAGGCAGAGATTAGAGAAAAGAAAGAAAACATGGATGAAATAGAGGAAGCTATTCGGAAAGGTAAAAGTATTAAAGGGACCGAGCGCAGACATGCTTTAGGAAGACAGCAAATGATGTGTTTGAAAGATAGAAATGGAGAAATCATTAAATGCAGAGACAGAATGGTAAAAAGAGTAGAAGAATTTTACCAAGAGCTTTACTCGTTGAAGACCGTAGTTGAGTAAGTAAATTCATGTGTAGACATTAGTAGTGTACCAGAGATTACAAAGGAAGAAGTAGAATTTGCTCTAAAAACTATGAAATGAGGAAAAACACCTGTGGAAGATGGTATATAGATAGATCTGTTGAAAGACGCAGGTAAATTAGTTCATATCAAATTAACTCAGTTGTACATCCAGTGCTTACGTTAAGACAGCATTCCTGAATCGTGGTGCAATGCTATAGTGATTTTGCTTCATAAAAAAGGAGATCAAAAGGCCCTTAGTAACTTGCTATCAAATGTATATTAAGTATTCTCCAAGATCTTAACAAATAGACTAAGTAAAATTTTAAATTGAAACCAACCGAAAGAGCAGGCAGGCTTTAGGAGCGGATATTCGACTCTAGACCATTTGCAGGCGATAAACCAACTAATTAAGAAAACGACAGAATATAATATACCTCTGTGTTTAGCTTTTGTAGATTACGAGAAGGCCTTTGATTCGGTAGAACAAATAGCAGTACTAAACTCGCTACGCAAGCAGGGTACAAACGAACAGATCGTAAGGGTTTTAGGAAAGATCTCTGCGAAAGGTACCGCTATAATTCAATTACATAAAGATATAGAAAAGATGAAGATCGAGAAAGGAGTATGGCAAGGCGATACAATTTCACCCAAACTATTTATAGCTTACTTGGAAGATATTTTCAGAAGATTGAGTTGGGAAAAGAAAGGTTTAGAAATTAATGGCGAATATTTGAACCACCTAAGATTTCCGGATGACATTATTATTATTTCAGAAAGAGCAGAAGACTTGCAAGATATGGTGAGTGATCTAAACAAGGAAAGTTTCAAAGTAGGTTTAAAAATGAATAAGAGTAAAACCAAAGCAATGTTCAACACGAAAGTTCAAAGTAAAGAGATTGTAATTGATGGTGAGAATCTTGAAGAAGTTGAGGAGTATAATTATTTAGAGCAAATGGTAAAAGTGGCGAAAGATCATGATAATGAAATAAAAAGACACATTATAATTTGTTGGAAAGTGTTTGGTAAGTATAATATAATCCTGAGAGGCTCTCTACCTTTATGTTTGAAACGTAAAATTTACAATCAATGCATTCTGCCAGTAACAATCCTCGGGTGTGAGACTTGGAAACTAACGAAGGCAATGGAAACAAAGCTAAGGACTACACAGAGGAAAATGGAGAGATCAATGATGTGAATAACACTGAGAGACCGAAAGAGAGCAAGTTGTGTGAGAGAGCAGACTAGAGTGAAATATATTGTAGAGGCAGTAAAAGAGAGGAAGTGGAATTGGGCAGATAAGTTAGTGCAAACGACTGATGAGCGATGGAGGAAATGTATTACTGATTGGACGCCGCGAGATAGGAAGCGTGGAAGAGGGAGACCAGACAAAAGGTGGAGAGACGAGATCGAGAAGTTTGCAGGAGTGACATGGCAGAAGATGGGGCAGTCGTGTGAATCATGGAATGCTATGAAGAAGGCCTTTGTTTAGCAGTGGACTCAGGATGGCTGATTCGATTGACTGATTGATTGAATGAGTAACGTAAAAGTGGGAGATAGTCTAAGCTCTAGCGATCATCAAGAAATAAGACTTAGTATTATTTGGAAAGAATGAAGAAGTATGAATAACGTCCAAGTACCAGACTTCAGGAGAGCTAATTTTGATAAGATAAAAACCTATCTGAAATTGAATATGAAATATCGTACGGATGATTCGTCCATCACCTGCGCGGTCAAGACACGGGACATGACCAGGGGCCAGGTCATGACCATGGGTCAGGTCACGACCAGGGGTCGGGTCACGGAGGGTAATATGCATACCTTGGGTCGGGTCACTTGGGGGCGGGGGGTAAACAGACAGGTCAGCGATTTGGATGAAATATATAGCTTTTAATTACTAATACACAAAATACATCTATTCCCCTGAAGTCAATACGAAAGAATAGAATACTCCCAAATGGATGACGGACAGACTGAAACATGAGATCGGAATGAAAAGAGGGCTTTACGTAAAAAAAAAAAAAAAAAAAAAAAAAAAAAAAAAAAAAAAAAAAAAAAAAAAAAAAGGGGGACAAAACATAAAAAAAAAAAAAAAAAAAACGAACCCCAGAGGTCGATGAGACCATCCAAGGGGTCGAAAGGGGGTCAGTAGATTGCTAGGGGGTCGATAAAACCATCCATGGTGTTGAAAGGGGGTCAGTAGATTGCTATGGTGTCGAAAGGCAGTCTTTAAAATCAAATGGTTAGCATGAAATGATCCTGTTCTCTTCCCGTACTGAAAAAGTGAGAATAATCAACCAACTAATATCTAAACTTAAAGAAAAACTATGTCAGTTCACTCTGAGTCGAAAATCCTCCCCATTCTGTGCATGTAAGGAGAATCTCACATACACACAACCACATCGTGAATGAACATCAAGATGACGAGCTTGTGTAATATTAATGGCTTGAATATTACCTATTGTAATATAATAAAGAATATATAACATAAATATTTATTCTAAAACGTGTTTATGTATATGTATCATTATTGGAACGCCGTCGCCTTCATGAATATTGTCATTTAGACCTTTTATAACGGATCGAAATGATAATAACACTATTGATAACTAGAACTATAATGATAATAATAATAATAATAAGAATAAGAATAATGATAAGGATAATGACAACTATAATAATAATATTATTAGCATTAATAACAATAACAACACCAATAATAATGATAAACTGACATAATTCGTGAATCAATAGTTTGGGGGTCTATAGAAAATCTTAAACTTTACTAGGGGATCGATGGGCTGAAAAGTTTGGGAACCCCTGGTCTAAAACAAAAAAATTAAACACCAGCAGCTCCAATGATGAAATCAGAGAATACAAAGAGAAATTGCGAATAATAATGAAAGAAAAGCAACACAATGATTTAAACGAAGAAAAGGACTCGTCAATATAAGATACTCTGGTATTGTGTCAAAATTCTTCACCGTCTACCTGGAAGCGTTAGATAATTATCGAAATAAGGATCAAAAGAATCTCAAGCAGAAAGCAGTCTTGACAAAAAGTATTCTTGTATATCCACCGGGAATATATACAGTATATTATTGCAGCATTTCTCAACTTTGGAAGTTTCGTGGATCTCTTGATACAGGATTAGATAGGACATAGTCAATTTTTCTATTCATTTAGTGACACAAACGTTATAATATGTTATATGGATCATCGCCACATTCTGAGAAACGTAGCTAGGCAAGGAAAAATTAGAAAAAAGAGCACATTATATAACCCTGAATCATACATATATTATATATATGTATATATATATGTATATATATATAAACGTATATATATATGTATATATATATATATATGTCTGTGTATATATATTATGGAAGAAAGTATACGCTGGACTCGACGTTCGTCAATTTATTCCGACGTTTCGAACCCTGTCCGGGGTCTGTGATAGTGCATGCTTCACGTGACTTTTGTTCCGCGTGGCGAGTTGTAGTTTATCATATTGTTGTGGCACGTCACAGCGTGCAGCTTTTACACCCAATCTTGGGGGGCATTTTTCACACTACATTTTGTTTTCTTGTTTATGTTAATGTGAACTCCTTTTTGCATGTTTATTTTATTGATGGATTATACGTTCTTCTTCTTGTTCCAATTTCTTTGTTCTGTGACAATGCATGCTACGCGGGACATTTGTTCCAGGGGGTGCATTGTGGTGCGGCCCTTCGGCAACGGGTTGAGTTCTTACAGCCTTCACTGTATTTCTTTATTATTTTTCTATGGTAAACTCTGTGAATGTTTTTAAGGTAGCATTGCACATTTTGTATTATAGTTTTATTTATATTTTTGTTTTTCATTTGTGTTTGTGATATGTTCTACCTGTGTTGGAATTTAACGGTTACTGGGAAGACCTGTCCCAGTGTACCAGGTATCCCCTATTTATGTACATTCCCTATGGCTACCACTGTATTACCCTGAAGACGAACCCCGGACAGGGTTCGAAACGTCGGAATAAATTGACAAACGTCGAGTCCAGCGTATACTTTCTTCCATAAAAAAATGGTTCCTGGACTCCAGCTATTTTCGAATATATACGAGGGGTGATCAAAAAGTAATGACAGTGATACCATATATTTTCACGGTACAGAGGTAAATCCAAATAGTGGCCTACATTCCTTCAAAGTACTCCCCTCCTGCCTCTATGCAACGTTCCATCCTCTTTCGCTACTTCATAAAACACTCACGGTACTCAGAAGCCGATATACCTCGTAGCTCTGAATTGACTGCTCGCGCCAGATCTTGGATGCGATGAAACAGCTTCCCTGCGATCGCACCCTTGATCTTTGGAAACAACAAAAAATCACAGGGAGCAAGGTCAGGCGACTAGGGTGGGTGGGGGAGAAGTGTGATCCCCTGCTGCTCCAGGAACTGCACAGTGAGGCGAGCTTTGTGGGGGGCAGCATTGTCATGGTGCAGCAAAAGGCGCGATCGGCGACGGGTTGGTGCAGTCTTGGCCTGATATTCCAGGACTCGAGGAAGGACGTGATCAGTGTAGTACTGGGCTGTGATAGTACACCGTTGAGGCATTACATCCACACACATTGGTCCTTGTGAATTGAAGAAGATGGTGAAAAGGCGCTTCCTGCTGCGAAATCCTTCCTTCAGAACCTGAGGTCGAGGTTCTTCATCACTCAACCACACCATGTTAGACTGCTTGTCTCTGGTGGTGAAGAAAGAAATCCAACACTCATCTCCGGTAGCTACATCTGAGAACCGTTTCGGACCATTTGGCTCGAATTCAGCCAGCCATAGACGACAAATCCGCACCCGTTCGCTCTTCTGCTCTTCCGTAAGCAAATGAGGTATCCATCGAGCACACTTCTTCCTCAGCCCTAAGTGTTCATGCACGATGTCATGTGCGCTCCCATAACTGACACCGAGCTCCAAGGATAAGAATCGAAGAGTAACAGTTGGATCTTCGTCAATGATGGCCCGCGCACGGACCGTCGTTACTTCGGTCACGGATGTCCGAGGGCGGCCAGGACGATGATCATCTTCTAGCTGCAATTTTCCGGCTGCGAAAGCTCGAATCCAGCGGGAAACAGTTTCCAGTGATGGAGTAGACTCGGGAAAAACTTGCAACAATTCCTCTCTGATCTCCGTTGCTTTTTCCCGAGTTTCCACCTTGTGAAGGTGTAGAATCTGCAGCCTTCTTTCGAAAAATCCATGTTTCCGGTTAGAGAGGCAAACCAACAAT
>NC_134778.1:22003113-22018113 GCF_046742065.1 Oratosquilla oratoria | reverse complement strand
AAATAAAATCAAAACCCATGGTATAGGAGGAAAAGTGTTAGAATGAATTAAAGCTTGGATCAGTAACAGAAAACAGCAGGTCACCATAAATGGAGTAAAATCCAGGTGGTAATGTTACTAATGGGGTTCAACAGGGCTTGGTTTTGGGTCCCTTGTTGTTCATTATGTACATAAACGACTTAGACGATGGAATAAATAGTGATGTTAGTAAGTTCGCGGATGACACTAAGATAGGACGCCTAATTAGGTCAGGAAACGACGCAGAGATTCTGCATGATGATCTTAACAAATTGTTCACATGGTCGGTGAAATGGCAAATGGCCTTCAATATCTCTAAGTGTAGCGTGTTAAACGTAGGGCTACACAACCCCGAAAATAGATACAGTTTAGATAAAACGTCCTTAGAGAAAACTGAGTGCTAGAGAGACTTGGGTGTTCTAGTGAGTCCGAACCTTAAAACCAGGAAACTGCATTAGCGCCAGGAATAAAGCTAACAGAGCATTAGGTTTCATTGCTAGGACGGTAACGAATAGTAGTGCAGAGGTAATTATCAAACTCTATCTAGCAATAGTTAGACCCATCCTTGACTATGCGGTACAGTTTTGGTCTCCGTCCTATAGAATGGACATAAATTCACTAGAATCAGTACAGAAAAGAATGACCAAAATGATACATGGACTCAGAATTTTGCCTTACGAGGAGAGGCTTAGGCACCTTAACTTACACTCTCTGGAAAGACGCAGAGTGCGGGGTGATCTAATAGAGGTGTTCAAGTGGATCAAAGGCTTTAACAAGGGTGATGCAAACAAAGTAATCATATTAAAACAACAGGGCAGGACTCGCAGTAATGGATTTCAACTGGACAAATTTAGATTTAAGAAGGAAATAGGCAAGAATTGGTTTACTAATAGAGTGGTCAACAAATGGAATAGACTTAGTAACCATGTAGTGAGCACTGAAACTATCAGTTGTTTTATGAAACGGTTAGACAACTTTATGGATGGGGATAATAGGTGGTGATGGATATGGAGCTGCCTTGCGTAGGCCTTATGGTCTCTTGCAGTCTCCTTCATTCTTACGTTCGTATGTTCTTATGAAACTACTACACTCACACTTGTCCGCTTTTTCTTTGTAAAGTTGAACTATACAGGCACTCCTCCAGTCCTCTGACACTCTACCCTCTCTTAAACAAACATTAGATAACCTCACCAGCCAGTCCGCCATCACTAAACCTCCTTTCTTCATGACATCCACCCAACCACTATACCTCCTTTCTGCATGACATCCACCCAACCCAGGTGCCTTACCTGCTCTCATCATCTTAACAACTGCCTTCACTTCATCTTTCCTTATTTCTCCTCCATTTTTCTCATTCATCACGGTAATTTTCTTTGCGCTTCCCACTGCAACTACCTTTCCCTCCCTATCCTCCTTCACATTTAGCAACTCCCTAAAATACTTTGCCCATCTTCCTCTTACTGCCTTGTCTTTCATTATCATCTCTCCATCTGCACCTTTTACCTTTTCTTCTCTACTTGATTCGCCTCCTCTTCCTATCTTAATTTTTTCCATTTGTTTTTATTACTTTCAAATTTTTCTGTGACACTCTCACACCTGCTCTCCTCTTTGCCTCCTTTATATTATGCTTTACTTCTCTTCCCTTTTTTTTTGTACCTCTCATATGATTCCCTCGTCCTATTTTGTAACCGATCTGTGAGGACAAGAGGAAATAGAAGGAAGGGTAGTGAGTAGTGGGATGAGAAGAAAAAACAGGAGGAAAACAATTAAGAACTAGAGAAGAAAAGAGGGAAAGAATATACGGAAGAAAAGGAATAAGAAGAAAAAGAATAGAATGAGGATGAAGATAAATGGTAGAAGGTGGAGAAAGAGGAGGGGGTGAGGAAGATAAAGAAAAGAAGGAAGTGGAGGAAAAGGAAAATTATGAATATGATAATCGAAACGAGGGTGAGGAAGAATATATGTATTTTATCATAAGAAATAGGGCCTCTAACTTTTCAGACATTTTTGCACTGAAAAGATGAAGTCATAGAGGTAACAAAGGGTAGAATTAAGGAAGAACAAGTTGAATGGAAGAATAATTGAAGATGAACATGATTGGCATTCTGTTTTGAGTGGAAACTAGTCTCCGGTTATAAAAGAATGAATCGTGACTTGTCCGTAGGGGTGTTAGTAAAATTCCTGAAGTACTGACTGCATAAAAGGGGGTGGAAGAGTGGAGGAGTGGATGAATGTGTGGAGGGGCATGCTGTGAAATCGAACATTCCTGTTCGATCTATGTGTAAATGACTTGCGGGTTGCAAATTCTCGTGCTGTGTTACTCTGCTGTGTTGGTTTCTTGCTGGGCCGCTGTGTGTTATGTCCCTCAGCGTTTGGTTCTTCTTGAATATCGTTTTGGGTTTCTGCTGACTTCCACTGTGTTATCACAATCCTACTCCGAATATTCGTGTTGTGTTTTGGTCACCTTCCTTACTGCTTTGTGCCACGTATGGGGTATCAACTTCATATTTCATATAGATAGTAGTTTAAAGACTTTAATGGTATCCTTACGGACCAGAGTCACTCAACACTTCTTTTTATGATCAGAGGTTAATTTCCAATAAAAATAGAATGCCGATCAATTTGAACTTCTAGAATCCTTCAGTTTTTCAGTGCTATATTGCCCCCAAGACCAGAAGCACTAACTATTGCTGACTAAATACTCATTGTACTCTGTCATTGTCCTCGCGCATTGTGCCCTCCGGATGACGAGGCGTGTTGTGACCAACTGCGATGGAATCCGTTGTAATACTTCAACAAATGTGGCAGAGATGTAAAATAGAATCGGTAACAATATTTCCGGTTAGATGTGACATTGATGCAATACAGGATCAGGTTCAGTATTGTAGGTCAGATGTAGCAGTGTTGCATTATACTATCTGCCGAATAAATATCTTTAAGCTAAATAAAATAATGCATTTACCTAATGGAGAGAGAGAGAGAGAGAGAGAGAGAGAGAGAGAGAGAGAGAGAGAGAGAGAGAGAGAGAGAGAGAGAGAGAGAGAGAGAGAGAGAGAGAGAGAGAGAGAGAGAGAGAGTGAGAGAGAGAGAGAGAGAGAGAGAGAGAGAGAGAGAGAGAGAGAGAGAGAGAGAGATAGAGAGAGAGAAGAGAGAGAGATAGATAGATAGATAGATAGATAGATAGATAGATAGATAGATAGAGAGAGAGAGAGAGAGAGAGAGAGAGAGAGAGAGAGAGAGAGAGAGAGAGAGAGAGAGAGAGAGAGAGAGAGATAGAGAGAGAGAGAGAGAGAGAGAGAGAGAGAGAGAGAGAGAGAGGAAGAGTTAGATAGATAGATAGATAGATAGATAGATAGAGAGAGAGAGAGAGAGAGAGAGAGAGAGAGAGAGAGAGAGAGAGAGAGAGAGAGAGATAGATAGATAGATAGATAGATAGAGAGAGAGAGAGAGAGAGAGAGAGAGAGAGAGAGAGAGAGAGAGAGAGAAAGAAGTAGAGAGAGAAAAGGAGCTTGTACTGTGTATGACCACCAACCAACACGGTTGGTCTTTCGTCCCAACATTACTGAATTCAAATTGCTCTGGCTAAGTAATTATTTGTATGATATCATACAAGCCAATGTTACTACGAAGTATCATAAATCCATACAGATGGTTTGCCCTATAGTGACAAGATAGGGTTATTATGTTAGAGAATGCTTTGATCTATCCTGGAATCAGCGTCATCACTAGTATGTACTCGACTGCTCCGTGTTGAATGGCGTAGGTTGGTAACGATGAATACTGAAGAATGAACGACAATCTGATTGGTAGGATGGTGAGATAAACACCGAGAATCGTTGAAGTTTTAATAACTGACGGTTTGCTCTTAACACTCTGAAGAAGCTCTGTTAAGAGCAAAACGTCAGTTATTAAAACTTCAACGATTCTCGGTGTTTATCTCACCACCCTACCACTCAGCGATTTATACTGTTGTAATTCGACTGCAGTGATATAGAGAGAAGATGAATATCATGAAAGGAATATTGCAAGGCGATACAATTTCACCCACACTGTTTATAGCTTGCCAGGAAGATTATGATTTATCTTATATTATTTGTTTTTGTTTTGTTATCATTTGTCTGTCTGATTTTCATTTATTATTAGTTATATGTCAATTTATTATTATTTACTATTTACCTGTTTGTTTATTATTTAACTATACCTATGCATTTATTTATGTATTTTATTTGCTATTTACATTATTATAGTTTTTATTTATTATTTTATTATTATTATGATTTTTTTCGCATTCGACCTAGATATGGACCAAAAGGTCTCTTGTCGGCATGCTCCGCCTTTGTAATCCTTTGTAATTTTCACCATTGGGCTAAGGTGGTGGGTGGGGGAGAAATGGGTGAACTGGGTACGTGGCTTTGACTCGGCTACCTTTCTTGTAAGGGGGAAAAAGCTTTTGGTATGTAGATAGATAATCACGGTGGGTATAAACAAGATGACATTATTCTCGTTTCAGAAACACAAGAAGCTTGCAAGATATCCTTAGTAATCGCAGTAGCAAAAGTCTCAAAAAAGGTTTTGAATATGAATAAGAGTAAGGCCAAAATATTATTTAACTCGAAAATTCAATATAAAACAGTTATAATCTACAATGAGAATCTCAAAATTCAAAGGTTTTATTATTTAGACCAGATACTAGAAATAAAGATTGATAATAAAATAAAATAAAAAAGTGTATCATGACTGGTTGGAAAATGTTTCATAGCTCTGGAAACATCATGCGAGGCTCTTTATCGATATGTATGAAACGTAATATTTACAATCAATGTATAATTTCAGCGATTTTCTACGGGAATGTATGTAGTTATGTATGTATATACATGTATATGTATATATATATATGTAAATGTATATATATATATATATATGTATATGTATATATATATATGTAAATGTATATATATATATATATATGTATATATACATATACACACACATATATATATATATATATATATGGAAATAAACTCTTCTGCTGGAATTCGAATTGACACAAAAACTTGTCAAATTGACAAAAAAAAAAAAAAAAAAAAAAAAATATATATATATATATATATATATATATATATATATATATATATATATATATATATATACATGACCAGAGCGTAATGCAGTAACACATTTGTAAGTCACACAGAGAACCCACAGTTGGAGTAAAAGAAAACATGGAAGAATGATTGACTTCTATACTTCGGCTACAACTGTAGTCTTTTTTCAGTAAAAGTACTTTTTCTGAAGAGGGCTATAGCTGGTAGCCGAAATATACTGTAGAATTCAAACGTTCTCCCAAGTTTTCTTTTACTCCTACTGTGGGCTCTCCGTGTGATATATATACATGTACAGTATATACATTTTAACAACCACAATGCACTCTAATTCTAAGCCATCAACATCGGGAGACCCAATGGGGCCACATGCAGAAATTGAAATGTGGTACTGCCGAGGACTCGAACTCATCGATCACATGACAAGTACCGTAGTAACTAACCAACTACGCTATCAAGAGAGTACAGTGTATATAGGATATATATATATATATATATATATATATATATATATATATACTATATACAGTATATATACATATATATGTATACAGTATATATATATATATATATATATATGTATACATGTACATATATATAAATATATATATATATATATATATATATGTACATATATGTATGTATATATAATATATATAATATATATATATATATTTATATACATATATATATATATATATATATATATATATATATATAATACAAACACATCGATCAGTCAACTCAGGGTTTGCCAATTTCATGCTGTGGAGATATTGATCTCAATGCGTTGCTTTGACTCCGGGAAATCATTTCTCCCGTTCGTCTGTTTTGGTCTGAATTTATGGCAGCGTATCGTGACTGGAGGAGTACGATGTGGAGGAGGAGGAGGTGGGTGCGGGAATAGGATGGCAAAGAAGAGGAGGAATAGGAGGAGGAGGAAGAGGAGGAAGAGGTGGAGGAGGTTGGAAGATATATCAGTTTATATCCCCAGCTGTTTGTCTCTTTCCCAGGTTCAGTGAGGAACCCACAATGACCCCACAATGCAAAAGGACGTTTTCATGCCTTTAGTTGATGCCAGACCGATGTTTCCGTTAGAAAGAGTCTAAAAGAATGCTCTAGGCAAGGTATTAATAATTCATGGTGCCCGTCGTATTCAGCTACAGCTGAAAGAAATATGAATATGTACATTTATATGTGTAATCAGAATTGTGTTGTTGAGTTCAAATCCCGGACTCCTATCCGATTTCAAGCAGTTCAGGCTTATAATAGGGTGGGGATTCTCGACTTTTCCTCTATCTTTAACCCTTTTGGGTTGCTGTATTTCTCCATTTACCCCCTTACTATTATACAAAATATTCATAGCCATCATAAAGGGACAAAGGAACACTCTCCCTTCCTCCCCCTCCTCCCTCTCTCCCTTGGCGTGCGCGCGCACACACACACACACACACACACACACACACACACACACACACACACACACACACACACACACACACACACACACACACACACACACACACACACACACACACACACACACACACACACACACACGCACACACACACACACACACACACACACACACACACACACACACACACACACACACACACACACACACACACACACACACACACACACACACACACACACACACACACACACACACACACACACACACACACACACACACACACACACACACACACACACACACACACACACACACACACACACACACACACACACACACACATACACACTTAGCCTTCTCTCTCTCATACACACACATTTTACAAAATGCAATTTAATTGAATTATTATTCAACTATCAGGTACATCAATCATGTAGCCCTTGTCATATATGCTTTTTACCCCTAATGGGGTAAATTTACTCGTGGTTGAGAATTACTGTAATAGGGTAAGATGACGCCTTCGTTCGCATCTGCACGCCCCTTGGCGTAAGCTGCTCACTTGATTCTATTTATATGTACGATATAGATATATATACATATATATATGTATATATATATATATGTATGTATATATATATATATACATATATATATATGTATATATATACATATATATATATACTGTATATATATGTATATATATACATATATATATATGTATATGTATATATATGTATATATATACATATATATATATATATATATATATATGTATACATATATATGTGATTTCTACACTTGTCAGCTCTGGCAGCGTGGGGAGATAGTGAGGTCTTCCTCCATAGTGTACACTATTCCTTTGAGAAAGCATACCTGTGAAACTCGACAGGAATAAATTCAGACTAGGACTCCATTGTTTCCTACTCCCACTTACGTCAATCTGTCAGAATTTCTCGACAATATATATATATATATATATACATACATATATATATATATATATATACATACATACATACATACATACGTACATATATATATATATATATATATATATATATATATATATATATATATATATATATATATATATGTATATATATTAAATGATTGGATTTGACTGATGGGAGTGTGGTTGAAAGAAGAGCAAAGATAAGAACATTAGAATGAAGGAGACTGCAAGAGACCATAAGGCCTTCACTAGGCAGCTTCGTATCCATCACCACCTGTCATCCCCATACATAAAGTTGTCTTATCGTTTCTTAAAACAACTGATAGTTTCAGCGCTTACTACATGGTTAAGCGCTTACTACATGGTCAGCGCTTACAACATGGGCTGAAACTATTGCTTAAACCTTTCGAGCGACTCGTTCTTCTTCCGAAAGCTGCCTACAAAGAGCGTAAACCTTAGATTCATACGAACTCGTAGTAGGAAACTCGGACAGGTCATCCCGCGGGCCGTCTAGGGTATCCCGTTTCCGTACCTTCCGTATCAGGTATCTGCTTCCCTATTGAGTCTGTTATCAATAAACTTGTTACCTTAGATAAACATACAATCCTTCCCGGTCATTGATGTTTGCAAAAGTGCTAATATAGGCAGCTTCAACAGTTTTTCTCATGTCCCTTTTTAATCGCTTATGTATAATCTCGGCCCCATCCCAGTGGGGCAAATGTCTAGATTTGTCATCGTGATTAATGCCGAGAAATCCGGAAATTACCAGTTGACTTTAGGACTGCGTCATAAAACTGTGGAAGCCTTAGCCCAGTATCAAAATCTATCTGGCGTTAGTTAGATATATCCTTCACTATGCGGTACAGCTCCGGTCTTCGTCCTATATTATGGATATTCACTAGAATCAGTACAGAGATGAATGACCAAAATGATATATAGGCTCAGAAATCTATTTTACAAGGACAGGGTTAGACACCTTAAATTGCACTCTCTGGAAAGGCGCAGGGTGCGTGGTAATCTAATAGAGGTGTTCAAGTAGATCAAAGGCTTTAACAAGAATGACACAAATAAGGGCATCATATTAAGACAACAGGGCAGGACTCATAGTAATGGATTAAAGTTGGACAATTTTAGATTTAAGAAGGAAATAGGCAAGAAGTGGTTTACTAATAGAGTGGTAAATGAATGGAATAGACTTAGTAACCATGTAGTGAGCGCTGAAACTATCGGTTGTTTTAAGAAAAGGTTAGACAGCTTTATGGATGGGAATGACAGGTGGTAATAGACATGAAGCTGCCTAGTGCAGGCCTTATGGTCTCTTGCAGCCTCCTTCATTCTTATGTTCTTATATAAAGCGTGTATCCGATTATGTATATACATACACATATTTGCCTACAGACAAGTAACAATAGCCTTGTGATTTCAGCCTTATCCATAACTCAGGATATATCACCACTGCAGGTAACTTATCTTCTCGTTAGGGAGAATTATCTCCTGACCGGAAATATCAGATCTCATGCATAGTCACCTTCGAAAGTTGTGTCTCCCCTCATGAAGCTAAATCCACCCTTGCTGTATGTCTCTTCTCCTATTATTGTGACTGGCCCCTGTATTGTAGTCGCACGTTCAGGCTTGATAAAAAGTGAAATACCAATCTCTTAGGAGGGATTGGCTCAAATACCACCGCTGCCACCATATGTTGTAGTCGCACATTCAGACTATAACACCTGGATGCTTTAGTCATGGACGTTGAGATAAATATGTCACTCTATCCTCGGGGGTAAAGGGAGTTTATTACGTTAAACTCCCTTTAACACGGCTGGCTCTCTCCCTTTTCTGGCTCTTTTCAGAAGTTATATGTTAAGATATAAATTGTACCACTCGTTTACCTAATGGGGCGGAGATTTTCTTAGCCATAATGCTGATATATTATTTGTACTTATTTTCTTTGATTTCTTTGGTTTACAATACTTCACCCTTGCTGTTTTTCTCATAGAAATTGTATTCCGATCGCTTCTGAGCATTCATTGAATTATAGTTCTTTCTTATATATACTTTTTTCAACAAAATCTGAAAAATATAGAAAAATCACTGCCTCGATCATATGACAGGAATATAGGTTCTGTCACATTGATAAGTAAGAGTAAGATTAAAAGATAATAATGATAATAATGAAAATTAAACATTGTAGAGAAATGTATAGAAATTTTGTTAAGGGAAATGCATGGAATTCTCAATACCAAAAGTATATTCAATTCGTAAACAGCAAACGTTATTATTTTGTTTCTTTTTTGGGGGGGGGAGTTTCAATAGCTTCTATCGAATCTGGCTTGATGAAGACTACTATCACCATATGCGCGCTGGTGGTGTAATTGGTCTCGTATTCACTTATCTGTATGTTCGAATCCCGCACTCTTCTCCAATTCCCAGCAGTGACTGTTTGTTAGCTGCCACAACAGTCTGAGTGCAGAATAGGACAAAGATGACGGCTTCGGTTGCAGCTACGTAGCGCCTCCTAGCGTAGGCTATTTACCTTTATCTTTTCCTACCAAACAATCTTACTAGATAAGAGAAATGTCTGTGATATTTGAGAATTAGGCTGATGTCACACGGGCGGTCTACCCGCCTGACCGCGGCGGGTGAGACGCATTTCCCCACTTGAAACCGCCGCGGCCAGCCCGCCTGGCTATGTCAGACGAGAGGTTTATACATAGGAATCAATATAAAGCGGTTCCGCGGCGGCTGACCCGCTTTGCACCCGCGGCGGCCAACCCGCTCGTCTGGCTAGGGCTTTAAAGAGCTCAGTCTGGGAGGACGATTGGGCTTTAAATAAGGACTTCAGTTCGCCAATAAAGTAAAAAAAAAAAAAAAAAAAAAAAAAAAAAAATAGATAAATAAATACATAAATAAATAAATAAATAAATAAATAAATAAATAAATAAATAGATAAATAAATAAATAAATAAATAAATAAATAAATAGAATAAAAATAAACAAACAAAAAAGAAGACCTGCTCGGTGCCCTTTACGTAATAACATGTGCGAAATTGGTGCATCCTCGATGCTTGCATTGCCCGACACGGTTTTCGAAATACGAGTACAACACACTGTATGCTCATGATACCCATAGATAAACTTTCTATTTTTTCACCCTGGAATAGAGTTACTGGCAAAATGTATCCATTGTCAGGAAAAAAATATAGGAAATAGTAAAAATTTGCGTTTTTGGTGAAACTTGGAAAATGGAATAATATTTTCAGGGCCGTTAAAGGAGATATGAGATGAGAAGTGTTTATCAAGTTGTGGTATGGCTTGCGTCACGCGAGGTTACTATACCCAGCAACTCGAGTGTGATGATTTGATGAGTGTGTGTGTGTGTGTGTTTACCTAGTTGTATTATACGGGAAGGGAAGTTATGCTCGTGAAGTTGATGAAGTTTGTTCTAAAATTCTTGTATTGTGTTTACACACTATTTTTTCGTCCAATTTGTTCCATACATCTATCACTTTGTGTGGAAAGCTGTTCTTTTTCAGGTCTCTCCTCTGTGTGTGTGTGTGTGTGTGTGTGTGTGTGTGTAGAGATGTTATGTGGCGAAGTTACCTCACCCAGCAACTCTTGCGTAATGATGTGATGTGATGCGTGGTGTGTGTGTGTGTGTGTGTGTGTGTGTGTGTGTGTGTGTATTGGATCACGTGTTCGACTCGTGATCGACAACTATTTCACTCCCGGAAAAGAGGTCAGAGCTCGTATTACCGATCTATGGTTAATGCTGTAACCTTACACACACACACACACACACACACACACACACACACACACACACACACACACACACACACACACACACACACACACACACACACACACACACACACACACACACACACACACACACACACACACACACACACACACACACACACACACACACACACACACACACACACACACACACACACACACACACACACACACACACACACACACACACACACACACACACACACACACAACTCTTCGCTCACGAGAGTTGGAGTAACGGCTCGAAGCGCAGCGATACTGAAATTATTTCGACCCTGGACAGGATTCGAACCCGGACCGCCGTAACGACAGTCGGAGACTGCTAATTGCGCTACCGCGTTGTGTAATGTGTGTGCGTGTGTGTGTGTATGTGTGTGTGTGTGTGTGTGTGTGTGTGTGTGTGTGTGTGTGTGTGTGTGTGTGTGTGTGTGTGTGTGTGTGTGTGTGTGTGTGTGTGTGTGTGTGTGTGTGTGTGTGTGTGTGTGTATGTGTGTGTGTGTGTGTGTGTGTGTGTGTGTGTGTGTGTGTGTGTGTGTGTGTGTGTGTGTGTGTGTGTGTGTGTGTGTGTGTGTGTGTGTGTGTGTGTGTGTGTGTGTGTGTGTGTGTGTGTGTGTGTGTGTGTGTGTGTGTGTGTGTGTGTGTGTGTGTGTGTGTGTGTGTGTGTGTGTGTGTGTGTGTGTGTGGAGAGATCTTGTGTGGCAATTTTAACAGGGATGGAATAACTAGAATGAATTGGAAGTGCCTGACAAAAATATTTGAACACAAAAAAAATCGAACATTACACACACAACTACAAGCTTCCTCGCGAGTTTCCAGATATGGTAACTAAAGACGAAGCAGCCTTCATTAGTTCACATCCTAACTGGAACTGATTAGAAAAGTTGGATTCTGATGGCAGAAAGGAAACGCACGAAGATACTCATACTTTTTCACTTTCTGATATTTCGATTTCTTTGAAAAAAAAAAGGTGACGAAACGTCAGCAAACTAAAATCTCACACCACCGCCTGAGTCAGACTCCAATCTCAGTTCAACAGTGCCGACACACTTTTCAGAAACATAACGGCCGTTGACCTCGTTCTAAATGCAGGCAACTGTACATATCTGCCCTATATTTCCTTTTCTCATATCAAATGTTTCGATGCACGTGCCTTTGCATGTGACTCTATGCCTTTACCAGTCCACCCATAGGATAGAATTCCATTTTTAAAATCTAATTTTACGTCTTTGAACACAACTAGTGCATCTAGGACACCCAGACGTTATGTCAAACCGCTTTCTGTAGTCTCAAACGCCTTGAGGTGTGTGTGTGTGTGTGCATATCACCTAAGTACATAAACGGTCGATGTGCTGTGTCGGTTCCCCGAGGCATCGTTCGTCTTCATGTAGATGTGAAGCAAAAGTTGGAAAGGCACATTTACACTCGTGAAGATTCGTGTTCCATTATCTCCTCAACGCATTGTTGCGCGCCATCACGCGGCCGACCACGCGCATTCAGAAACGGAATGCACGTACATGTAGATGCATTTAAATGTGTATAGACATAGGTATACACCTAGACATGTTCATATATTATAAACACAAAAAACACAAACACACACCCACACCTACGCATATGCACCCACACAACACACACGCACTCACATACACATACATACACACACACACACACACACACACACACACACACTCACACTCATATACACACGCCCACACACACACACACACACACACACACACACACACACACACAGACACACACACACACACACACATACACACACACACACACACACACACACACACACACACACACACACACACACACACACACACACACACACACACACACACACACACACACACACACACACACACGCACGCACGCGCGCAGACACACACACACACACACACACACACACACACACACACACACACACACACACACACACACACACACACACACACACACACACACACACACACACACACACACACACACACACACACACACACACACACACACGCACACACACACACACACACACCACACACACACACACACACACACACACACACACACACACACACACACACACACACACACACACACACACACACACACACACACACACACACACACACACGCACGCAGACACACACACGCACACAGACACACACACAGAATGCACGTACATGTAGATGCATGTAATTATGTATAGACATAAGCATACACCTAGACATGTTCATATATTATAAACATAAAAAACACAAACACACACCCACGCATATGCACCCACACAACACACACGCACTCACATACACACGCACACACACACACACACACACACACACACACACACACACACACACACACACACACACACACACACACACACACACACACACACACACACACACACACACACACACACACACACACACACACACACACACACACACACACACACACACACACACACACACACACACACACACACACACACACACACACACACACACACACACACACACACACACACACACACACACACACACACACACATATACACATACATACACATGCGCAGTTTGCTTGTGTAGTGCCACCGCGATCGACTACTGATTCATACGGAAACAACACAAATCTGTATGAATAATATGACCGATAATAGAGAAGATTTTCTTCCCAATGCGATCCATCAAAGACAGCTGGGAGTAATGGAATAAATCACGGGTATAGGCTGGAGAAGGACTGGTACGATGGCCAGGCAAATGAACTATGAATATAAGCCCATGTTAGTTCAGTCCTCTGTAAGATGTCTGAAAATTTATATACATAAAAATCTATCAAGCTCTCACCTAAGGCCTTATCTTCTATCCTAATCTTATGCCTATCAATATGTTTTACTGTCATGTAGTGTGGGGGGGGGTGCTAGATAATGTTTTTGATGAAAGGGAACTTGAGAGTGGAGGATAGGTGGAGAAAGAGTAAAAGGGTGGAAGGTAGACAGGTACTTAGAGTGAACAATTTAAAGGAAAAGGGAAAAGGAATACTAGGAGAAGCTAAGATGTGTTTCAAGGAGGAAGTGACAAGGTGTGCAAAGATGGTATGTGGAAAGAGGAGGATAGGAGGGAATAGAAGGAAGGGTAGTGAGTGGTGGAGTGATGAAGTGAAGATGGTAGTAGAAGAGAAGAAGTGAGCACTCAGGGATTGATAGAAAAGTAGAACTCGGGAAGCATATGAGAGATACAAAGAAAAGAGAGGAGAAGCAAAACGTTAGATAAAGGAGGCAAAGAGAAGGGCAGATGTAGAATGGGTAGGAATACGACAGAAAATTTTGAGGAGAATATAAAGATGTTTGGAAAGAAAGCTAAGAGAGTGATGGGTTGGTGAATCAGGCAGAGAGGAAAAGCTAAGAGGTGCAGATGGACAGTTGTTAATGGAAGTAAAGACGGTAAGGAGAAGATAAGTTGATTTTTTTTTAAAGAGCTGTTGAATGTGGACGAGGATAGGAATTGTTCGATTGGTTTGATAGTGGCAGTAGAAGGTGCCTAGAAAACAACAGTGGATTGGAAAATTTAAAATATATTTAAAAAAGATAAGGTACATGGTACTTTTAAAAGGATTAGATATGGTAAAGTGCCTATGTTGGATGGGTGTCATGTGAAGTGTTAAAAAGGAATGTATTAGTGTGTCTAAGGGA
>NC_134778.1:21995613-21998113 GCF_046742065.1 Oratosquilla oratoria | reverse complement strand
GTCGATTGAACGACCAACTAACTGACTGAGTGACTAACTGGTCGCCCCATAGATCGACCGACCGATCGATCGCTAAGGTACACATGGATATGCACACACACACACACACACACACACACACACACACACACACACACACACACACACACACACACACACACACACACACACACACACACACACACACACACACACACACACACACACACACACACACACACACACACACACACACACACACACACACACATTATTTGGGCAGAGGGGAATTATTTTCATAATTAATTCTTTTGTCACGATGGGACAAATTCTAGACTTTATTATGGCTAAAGTCCATATCACACAGAGTAATTTCTACTACAACTATTGGAGCATACTAGCAACCCTCAGTTTTCGGGAAGGAATCTGATATGCAGGAAGAAAATAAATTTCCTCAAGCATAACATCAAATGACATTCCATTTAAATTGCTCTGAAAGCAACTTAGTTTTCCATAGTAATTGCTGGAGGTGGGCGGTATCGCCGATTAATCGGAGGTCGGAGGAAAAATAGCCTAGTGCGATAACGCCTTAACACCAAAACGATTCTAATCACTTGAATAGTCTTCGCCATAGTTACGGAGTCTCACCTCGTCTAGAACTCTACTAGTTGACTTAGTACTTGGGCACACCCTGCCTGAAATGGTGTTTAAAAAAAAAAAAAAAAAAAAAAAAAAAAAAAAAAAAAAAAAAAAAAAAAAAAAAAAAAAAAAAAAAAAAAAAAAAAAAAAAAAAAAAAAAAAAAAAAAAAAAAAAAAAAAAAAAAAAAAAAATCTTCACTTAAGCTTACGTTTTATGTTTCAGCTGATTAAGATAATTGGGTGTTAGGAATTACAGAAACGATAAAAGACGTCTTGGCATTGAAGAGGCTACTTAAGAGAGTCTCCCTAAGTCCCTTATCTATTTATCTATATATACCCCATAGGCTTCTTCCCATCTCATCAGCGGGATAGCCAGTCAATATATACACTTATCCCCAGCCATCCTACACCTCATCCATCACCAATGTGCTTCCCTTTCATCTTAACCCCCCATGAAATGGGTGACAAATGGGATTGGGATGGGTGAGGTGGGGGTGTCTTTTGGAAGGCTAACTTACTTACCCCCCCCCATGAAATGGGTGACAAATGAGATTGGGATGGGTGAGGTGGGGGTGTCTTTTGGAAGGCTAACTTATTTACCCCCCCCATGAAATGGGTGACAAATGGGATTGGGATGGGTGAGGTGGGGGTGTCTTTTGGAAGGCTACCTTACTTACCCCCCCATGAAATGGGTAACAAATGGGATTGGGATGGGTGAGGTGGGGGTGTCTTTTGAAAGGCTAACTTACTTACCCCCCCATGAAATGGGTGACAAATGAGATTGGGATGGGTGAGGTGGGGGTGTCTTTTGGAAGGCTACCTCCCTTAGTCTGAGGGAAAAGATTCCTCTTGGTTGGTAGATAGACAAGGAAGAGACTAATGGCCCATTTACACGGTCAAACGGTTTGTCAAACCCGGTTTGTCAAACAAGTGTTTGAATTGGTGTTTGACCGTGTGAATGGGGTCTTCGGTTGTCAAAAACGTCTGACAAACGTGTTTGACAACCGAATTCCCCATTCACACGGTCAAACATCACTTTAAACATTTGTTTGACAAACCGGGTTTGACAAATCGTTTGACCATATAAGTAGCCCTTAAGAGAGATTCGCTTATCAGGTACTATTTTTTCTATTATTCTATCTGCCGCTGGGCTACTTTCCGGTACTCTTCCACTTGGTATTAAAAGGGTTGATATCAGGTGGGTCTTCTCAATCGAATGAAAATGGTGTTTGGAAAAGAGGCGTTGGAGCGAGAGGATCAAGTTTAGGGACGGAGACCAAGTTTTAGGTGTAATCTGTCAGTAAGGTTAGGCAACTTAACTTTCATACTCTGCAGGGACGAAGAGTACGGGGTGATCTAATAGAGGTATTCAAACGGCTAAAGGGCTTTAACAAGGGTGATGCAAATAAGGTCATTATAATTAGGACAACAGGGCAGGAGTCGCAGTAATGAATTTAAATTGGACAAATTTGGATTTAAGGAAGAAAAAAGAAAAAATTCGGTTTATCAACAGAATGGTTAACGAATGGAATAGTCTTAGTAACCATGTAGTGACCTCTGAAAGAATTGGCTGTTTTAAGAGAATGTATTAGATAACTTTATGGCTAAGGAAGGCAAGTGGTAAGTGACTTGGAATTTATGTTTTTAAGTTCTTAAGGCAAGTACGCAGTGGACTGGACGTCCTGTATACTTATCTCCCCTCAGTCATCTTTTTCTTCCACTCTACTTCCACTCCTCTTCTCACTCCACTCCTCTACTTCCACTCCACTTCTCACTCCACTCCTCCACTTCCACTCCACTTCTCACTCCACTCCTCTACTTCCACTCCACTTCTCCACTTCCACTCCACTTCTCACTCCACTCCTCCACTTCTCACTCCACT
>NC_134778.1:21988113-21990613 GCF_046742065.1 Oratosquilla oratoria | reverse complement strand
AAGACCCATTTTCAAGCCGGATTTCAGCGTTTGTCCTGTGTAAAGTCGTCTGTCAGTGGCCGGGATAAAGCAGGGGAATGTCGCCAATGTGTTCTAGCGTGTTTGTGGGTTAAATCGAAGCGAGGAGAGCTGGCACGTAGATTTATGTGGCCGAGTACAACCGAATTTTTGTTGTGGAGTGCAAGAAGTTTCTCCCTTTTTATTATCATTTTTTCTTTGTTTTTCCATTTATTGTTTTTGTTTCTTTTACTGTTTCTGGTTGTTTCCATTTATCCCTCTGTTTTTGTTTATTTTTTATTTTCGTTTGTGTTTTCGTTTTTGTTGTGTTTGTTAGTGTGGTTGTTGTAGTTGGGGTAATACCATATCTCGGTTAACCATTTCTAGGCCTTATGGTACATTTCTTCATTTTACTCATTTTTGCGAATAGGTTACTTTATCTAATTCTGTGGCGCTTTCACGTTACTGAAGAGGTCATCCTCACTCAACTATAACCTTAATCGAACTGAACTACAAAGGTCAATAAAGGTCCTTGATCGAACTTATTGCCCCCAAAAATGTAAATAAATAGATAGATAAACAAACAAATAAATGAATGAATAAAATAAGATAAACATTCAATCACACATAAATTTTCATCAGTCACTAATAACGTTTGCTATCTACGAGATTACGAAAAAAGGTAAATAAGCAGACAAATAGATAAATGAGTAATTAGTTATTTTTGTATATGATTTTGCCTTCAGGTAATTTTCTGAATCTCCCAACAATAACAGTGAAAAATTTCAAACATTTGTATAAATTTTGACCAAAAATCTGAGCTACATCTCATTCAACTTGACCGCCGAATATAATATTCACTCTGTCTCCGGATTTACAATTGGTGGAAAAAACTTACCTCATTGTAAATGTTACCAACAGCCACACCTTTGAATGAATATATATGAGGAGTGGCCAACCTTTTGTTAGATATGATCTACTTTTTCTACAGTTAACCTGATGCGATCTACCAGCCTAACATAGGAGTAGGCTGTCTTTATAAATGATTATATGCAATTGAGACATGTCTATCATTATAAATATAAATGTAACTTATTCCCAGAAAAAGAGAAATATAATGATTCAAGTATTGTGAGTAATTGGATATGTCATTGCAGCCATTTACATAGCAACCTTTGAAGGACGAATTATTAACAGGCACATTAGTGTGATCGACTTAGAACAGGCTTGTGATCGACCATACGATCGCAATTGACTGGTTAGCCACCCCTGGGGTATATAAAGAGGAAGACCCGAACGCCTAGTCTATGATACCAAAGACCTTTCATCTTATAACAGCGCAACATAGAGGAAAGGTTACAACACTGAACCTTGCTTTCATCAACCTCCAACAAATCTTTTATTGAAGAAAATAGTTACGAATCATGACCTAAGGCTCCAACACCGGTTCTTTTACAAGATAGATATCCGACCCAGCGGTGAGCTGAGTAATCGCAAATATCTAAATTCTATTAAACGAACTGGATATAGATGGTAAAGTTAGACATCTAGTACAAGTTCTTCATGATTATGATGAGTTTGTTCTAGATTAATCTAGAAGATTGGGCAACAACACATTACTAGAAAGGGGGATCATTATACATGCCGGCTTTGAATGTCGGTAGTGTATAAATGTTTATGGAAATCAGACTGTGCGACGAATATATATGTGTGTGTGTGTAGGTAAATATATATATATATATATATATATATATATACTGTATATATATATATGTGTATATGTATATATATATATACATATATATTATATATATATGTATATATATATATGATATATATATAATATATATATTATATATATGATATATATATACATATATATATATATATGTTATATATGTATATATATGTATATATATATATATATATATATATATATATACATTTACATTATCTTGAATGTAAATGATTTTTTATGTAAGCTTAATAATTTGGTCAGTTCCATTAAGTTCACGGTGGAGATAGAGAATGAAGGTATTTTGCCTTTCCTTGATTGTAATATCTACCGCCGTGAAAGTGAGTTGAAGTTTAGTGTATATCGCAAACCAACCAATGTTTGTTCATATATACACTATTATTCCTCACACCCTGATGGCGTAAAGATATCTGTTTTTTCGTCAGGGCCCTACGCATTTGCAGTCCGGAGTACATTGATGATGAAATCAGTTGTATTTACGACATTGGTACTGAGCTACAACACCCCAAACATGTTCTTGACAAAGCTTACAATCGTGCTAAAAAGGACATATAACCTTAGGTCAACTCAAACTTTCAATATGAATAACTTGCTAATTTTACCGTACCAAGAGAACTTGCAAAATAATCCAAATATATTAGGTAAATTTAACATTAATGTAGTTTTTAATAATAAGAACACTGTAAGACAACTGCTCATTAAATAATTCTGTCAATAGTGATAAAGGTGTGTGTACAAAATACCTTG
>NC_134778.1:21970613-21975613 GCF_046742065.1 Oratosquilla oratoria | reverse complement strand
GCCAGGAAAACATATACAGGTCATCAATGGGTATCAGGCCCCTGACCATTTTTGTTACTCTAAGCGGATAATGAAATTATACAACCGCTCGCTTACGAACTGTTGTTTACAAAACACTAAACTCATAAAAATTCAACTCACGCCTCGTACTCTTTCTTCCTATTTTTACCAGCCTCTTACAGGGCTCGACAGCTACCACTTGGTGGTCCCGACCAATCATTTTCTACTACCTTCTTACTAGCCTTTGGCATACTACATTATTCTGGGATTCAACATTTCATATAATATTATATACATGGAGCTAACTCAGTAATTAAAACTATTTCTGCATAAACTGGCTAAACAAGGTTAAAAGAAATATCCTTCAATGGATGATGCCATCAACTTAATGGTAACCCAAAATAAGCTATACATAAGCAACTTCTCCAACATGCACAAATGTCTCTAACACCAAATATCTACTGGTCCTTAAAACAGCCTATAAAAATCTATAAATTGTTTTAATAAATTTGTTTGCAAAGCTCAATACTACCAAGGTCCAAAGATGTCATAATTTACCAATAACAAAAACAGGAAAAAGTGTCAAATAGTATTTGATGTCTTCCTTCTAATTACAATATGTTAAGACAGCAACAATTAAGCATGAGAAAAAATGATTTAAAAATTTGTTTGCGTTAAATCTCAATGGAGGATGTTTTCTTATTTTTTTAAAGATGGTGAATGGTTTATCTGTGAGGTATATTACATAGGTTATGTGCATAGTACTAAGGGTGTTAGCAATAGTGGAGTATGACTCATGAAGTTGTTGCAAATATTTGACACATATTAGTGAAGTTTCATAAGAATTTTCAATGCTTCATGAACCACAAAAACATACAATACTTAATGGCATGGTTTTTGCATTGGTAAGGCTCCAGGTCTTCATGACTGACTAAGGCTCCGGTTTGCACAGGTTTCCAATCCCAGGCATCCACCATACACAATATTAAATTAACCCAGTCTTCATCTGTAACAATTATTAGTATTAATACACAATTCTCACATGGTGCCATGTAAATATTCCCTATACTCAGGAGAACTCAAACTTTCCTCAGTAGAATCAATACACTATCTTTCTTCTCCGTCATAAAGAGTTGTTGTTTTACAACCCTTAATGTCACAATTATCATCATCATTATTAAGTTCCATCCTAGTACGTTTTAAATCATCTACATATCTCTAAGTGTAAGATCTTGTATTCATTTCCACCTGTAAAATAAATAATTCTATATGGACCTGAGTATCTTGGTAAAATTTGATTACTGATTGTATGCATTTTGGCCATGACCAAATTTTCTATTTGTAATTCTATTTCATGTGCTATTTTGTGTTGTTGCTTCTTCATCTCTTGTGGATAGTCTTTCATGTGTTCCCTAACTCTTTGATGCATGGCTTGAAGTGAATGTATCCTATTTTAGATGTAATCATCTATATTATACACTGACTTTATTTCTACAATTCTTCTATCTTATACCATTTTGGTAGTTTTGGAGGAATACCTCGCAGGTTAATCAAATTATGGGGTACTTTTTCCAAAGTCTTATTTTTTCTTTGTTCCCTTATTATCATTTCCTCATCTAATGTTACTAGTTCATCTATACTGCAGATGAAATTAATCAACCCTGACGTTGGTTGGCTAATATTTCTAGATAGTGCATCTCCTGCAACATTCTTTCTACCTGGAATATATTCAAACTTAACCTCATAACACTGAAGTGTAGTAAACCACCTGGGTAATCTGCCCTTAAGCAATCGCTTTATTGTGCTGCAAGAGCAATGCAACTAAGCTGTCATTGAACTCAGAACAAGTAGTAGGTTCCAGTTGACTTATATTTCTCTCCCAAATGTGCCTCTTCCTGAATTGATCAGATTGATGATATTGGGGATTCCACCTCCTCAGTGCCCTCATTCAAAATCTTGATAGGTCTTGTACAGCTTGAAAAAAATCCTATTTGTGTACCTTTTCTTAAGACTATGTCGTTATTCAAAGTACTAATCACTAATAGTTTTACTTTGTTCTTGTTTGTCTTATAAATTTCCGAGTCCAATTTCAAATCTTTTATCCTAATTGATTCAGGGATGGTTAAAATTTCAGAGTCTACAGTGACTCCTTTCAACTGCACTCTATTCTGTTAATTGCTCTGGAGTGTAATAACGTCGACTTTATTACGCCACCTTCCACAATTAGCATAGCTTCATTTGAAGCTGATGAGTTCTAAGTAATTTCTGGATTCCTTGGACACCTGAGTTGGGTTCACTACTCGTATATAAGAATTTTCCTTTATTTGCTTTATCTGTTCTTGAATAGACCGCTCTGCCCCGCTACCATCCAATCTAGCATTATCTTCCTTATCTATCTCAATAGATTTTCTTATCATAGACACTGGTTCTAAGTCTGCTTGATTAAAAAATGAGATTAACTGTGATTTCACTAAGATACCTAACTCAGCAGGACTTATGATAATGCCATCTTTTCTCATAGTTGCAAGTCCTATCAATAAATCTCTTGGGAAAACAGATTCTTCTACAACTATCACTGGAATGTTCAAATGTTCATTTCTATACAAAATTATATCTACTTCTATCATACCTAATGTTTTTAACTGACTGCCTGTTACTCCTTGCAATGAGTAATGGATTGGTTCCAAGATTTTTACTCCTGGTTTCAATTGGTTTAAAACTTTGCTTGTTATAACATTGACTACAGATTCCGTATCAATGAATATTTAAATAGGTTTATTGAAAACTCTACCCGCAATGAGGGGTCCTACCAAAAGTCCTTCCAATTGTTATAATAATTTTACAATTGTTTTTTATGTTGGTGTTTTCTTTCACCTTCCTACCACACTTGTATTTGTATTTCTATGGTTAGCTCTGTAGTGTTGTTTTATTTTATGTGTGGAGGTTTTCCTCTTGTTTCTGGGTAAATACGAAAATTTGGCATTGGTCTACAATCCTGTGTCTTATGTCCTACTCTCTGGTGATACAAACAGAAAGGTGGGTTTCTACAATGATATTCATCATGATCCTCATATTTACAATTTCTACAAATAGTCACATAATAACATTCTTGTGCTTTTTGCTCCTGTTGGTTAAATTTGTAAAATTCAAATCTAGCATTCGTTGAAGTGCTTCTAACTCTATGTTCAGATCCTCTGTTTCTGTAAGTACTCCTAGAGTTCCTAATTCCTATTGTCATGACAAATGGACTAATTGTTTTATTTTCATAACAACCTTGAAGAAGGCAATCTATATCCCCTAATTACATGTTTTCTTTGATGTCCTTATATGGCTTTTCTGCAGTTATCTCATCACAATAATGCAAATGCTATTAACTCAGTAACTTGAAAAACTTTTAACTTGTTACTAGATCTTTCTGTCCAATCTAAATCCTTCAACATAGAAATCGTGTCCTTAGACCATCTGTCTAATTTTGCGAAATATTCTGTGCTTGATTAATTTGGTTTAATTTTCTTTATCATTCTAACCAAACACCTGATAGAATCCTGATCAAACTTTAAGTTGAAATGTTTTGTGAATAATTTTTTATACTTTTCGTATCTGGTTATATCTTCCATTTGCTGGAAATTTATTATAAGCCTAGCTCTACCCTTCTCGGAATCTACATTTTGTTTTAAAATGTCTATTTTCTTTTTATCATTTGGTATGTTTTTAGTTACTATTATGGTATCTATTAAACCTAGAAACCTATTTACCCCTATGTTGTTTTCTCACCCAAAAAAAACTTTGGAATGTTATTACTTGAGGTTACAATTTCATGACGGAGAACTTCTGTAGTTATACCTTCAGTTGTTAATGTTGATTTGAATCGACTGGTTTTTTTTTGTAGTCGTCCTCACACGTACGGCGCGTACCTCACACGTACATCAACCTCGGTTACTAGCTCGTCCTCCTAGTAGTCCCCTCATTTACTAGCTCGTCCTTGTAGTAATCCCTCGTTCTCTATCTCCCCGTCCTCGTAGTAGACCTCTCATTCACTAGCTATCCTCTCGTAGCCACCATGCACTGCGTGGTTGCGTGCACTACGTGGTTGCGAGCACTGCGTGAATGCGTGCACTGCGTGGTTGTGTGCACTGCGTGGCTGCGTGCACTGCATTGTTCTGTAGTTGCTTGTAGTTCGATGCACTAGTCTCTTCACACACTCGTAGCCGTATCTTGTACTAAGGTCTTTAGATGTAGTATTCTTTAGTATCGCTGAATTTCGTTCCTAGCTGCCACCACTCTCTTTTGCCCTTCTCGTCTCGTATATCTTTCATTTTGTATTTTCACCACTGCCTTTGTTTCCCACTGTTTGGTATATATGATTAGTTTTCAATCGAGGATAAATTAATTACATATTTTTTCCTCCTGTATTTTTCTTAAGGTACCTTATATAAAACGTGCTACTCTGAGGTACACTATGAATCCCCCGAGAACGCGCATTTTAGGTCATAGGTAAGTTTTGATGTGACGTCATTATTTCTTGTGTCCAATGATCTTTAACTTGATATTCAAAATCCTTCCCAAATGGGCGTGACCTTACACTCGTGAACCAATCGAATTTTCTCCTACACCCTTTTCCCAATCATATTCGTTGTTACAAGTGTATATGCAATATTGTTTAGTTAAGCAATCTCGAATCGTTGCATAACTCACTTAGGTTACAAGTCAGGAAAACATATACAGGTCATCAATGGGTATCAGGCCCCTGGCCATTTTTATTACTCCAAGCGGAGAACAAAATTATACAGCCGTTTGCTTACGAACTGTTGTTTACCAAACATCCAATTCATAAAAATTCAACCTACGCTTTCTACCCTCTCTTTCTACCTATTTCTACCAGCCTCTTACACTCTGTGTTCACAAATGACTTCCTCAGTTACTGAGATAGACCCCATACATGGCATGTTTATCAAATATATAATCCTTCACTTAGTCGTGAAGATGGAGAGCTTATTCTG
>NC_134778.1:21958113-21960613 GCF_046742065.1 Oratosquilla oratoria | reverse complement strand
ATTTGTTCACATATCACCACGGTATGAAAGTCTCGATGGCAACTGCCTGTTTAATCCCAACGTCACAATAGATATTGGGTAAGATGAACACTCTACGCCAGGAGGCTTGTAGCTGCGGCCGAAGCCGTCACCTTTGCCCTATGTGCTTGGACTGCTGGGGCAGGTAACAGTCACTGCTGGGAATCGGAGAGAAGTTTGGAACTCGAACCCATAAGTGGGTGAACGCGAGGCCAGTATGCTTCCAATTACACCATCAACGCATATCTTGTATAAACATTTATACTATTACCACGTGTAACTTTATCAACTCGCCATTGTACCATCTATAAATAATTCCAGGTATACATATGATTTAGACATGCAACTCTGTTTGTTGTATGAGAAATTCGTTGCAAATGGCGGTTCATCATTAGTCGCCGGGGATTCAACCGGTGCCTTCGTCTTGTTATCTTATGCGAGTAAGGGCGGAATGGCATTCACCATTTCCCCCCGCTCTCCTCAAGGCCGCGCCAGACTAAACCGAATTGATCCCCGAATTCCGCGCAGAAAATCCGACTTCACGTGAGGCTCACTTGCAGAGATTGATTGCTGAGTTTTGTGTCTATCTCAATTTAGCAGATTTCGGGAATCAGTTCTGCTAAGTGTGACGTGGCATTTAGTTGTATCCCTATTCCCAGAACGCAATGATGTGCTCTCCCTCTTCCCCAACTCCCAATTGAACGTAATATCCAGATCGGCGAATAAGTCGAAATAAAAGCCAAACATTTATAATCAATTCCGAAAAAAAAAAAATGCTGATAACTTGACAACCACGGTCGAAAACAAAACAAAACAAGACAGTTAACTTTTGAGGAAACGAATTCTAACGACATGGCTTCAGAAGATCGCAAAATGTGCCAGAATGAATGTGTATCAGAAATTTTCGTTCGTGACGTCATATCATAAGCTTTCGTTCCGTGGGGAGGATTTTGTAAAGCTTTTCGAATTGGTTGGGATGGCCTGAATTTTGTAGGGAGAAAATATAGAAATAGATAGTGAGGAAAAGAGATGAGGTAAAGGCGAGAGTAATGGGCAGGACGCTGGAGATTGTTAAAGAAAACGGAGAAAAATGAGAGGTGAGCGAGCTGTTGTTTGCTGACGACACTGCGCTTGTGGCAGGGTCAGAGGAGGGATTAAGGGAATTAGTCTCGGAGTTTGGGAAGGTATTCGATAGGAGTAAGTTGAAGGTGAATGTGGGTAAAAGCAAGGTGATGAGATGTACACACACACACACACACACACACACACACACACACACACACACACACACACACACACACACACACACACACACACACACACACACACACACACACACACACACACACACACACACACACACACACACACACACACACACACACACACACACTCACAAACAGAAATAAATGGAGAGAAAAATCGATAGGCTTACGTATAGAAAGACACAGAGAGGGAGAAATATGTGTATATAGACTAAGATTGTTGGAATTGAAAGATACATCGATGGATTAGATAGATACGTAGGCAGGTAGGAAAAAAGAGAAAGTGTAGATTGACAGATGAATAAGTAAATAAAAAGATGGAGAAAGGAGCGGGAGGAAGAGCAGAATCATTATATTTTCTTGGATAACTGTGCAGAGACAATTTCTTTCCCCTTACACGGGAGGTAGCCAAAAAAAACAAAAGCATATAAACCAATTCTACCCATTCCATCCCTTACATACTCCACTCCCCTCTACCCTCTTCCCTCCCTCTTATCTTGGCACCTCCTGGATGACGGGTCATCCCTGCATCCTGTCCACTGCCCTGAGTCAGAAGCAGTGTCGCAAGACACAGCACATCCACAGCAAGGCCGCTTCATTAAATCGGTGACCCTCCTCTCCGTCCCCTCATGTAGAAAAGGAGAAGACGGGGAGAAATCCCTTCGGTCTGCGTTTATGGAGATAATATAATTTTGCTACCAGATCAGTACAAATGCGGGGGTACGTAGGTGTTCTTCTGACTAAAAATTGCATCTAGTGATGCACATAGGTGTACAGACACACCAATTGGGGTGTGTAAAAGACAGAGAGTTTAAAGAGAAGTGCCATCCAGTAGGGAAGGGTCAACAATCGAAATAGACCATGTGGATGAAAGGCAAAAATTAAGCGAAATTTGAGAATTACGAGCCAGTTGGTTATCACCACTAGAGAAGAACATCCTACCAGCTTTCACCTTATCAACGCACACCCGTGTATCCAATGAGAGTTGAATGAAAAGCTGATTTAACGCTATTTGGACTATAATGTAGACAGGGAACAAATGTTGCGACCGAGAAGTCTGTACATTGGTAACTCAATACACTGAACTTCCATCAAAGATATCTTTTTACAAACATTTGTTTTCTGTAGACAAAGGCAGGCTCAATGGTCTAAGCTTCATTACTATACAATTTGTATATATAGAAGTAAGTGACGTGTTACCATAAAATTTCATATCC
>NC_134778.1:21930613-21940613 GCF_046742065.1 Oratosquilla oratoria | reverse complement strand
GCCGGTCACCACAGGCGTGTCCTGCAGCTGTAGGTACCTTAGAATCAGTGGTGAAATCGAAAGGCATTCGAATTCAACCCACATCCTCAATCAAGACCCCGGAATCGAGGCAAGACTCCACTCATCCCCGCGCACCTCCAAGCGAGCGAGCATCTATACACCACCCCTTCACCAACCGTCAAACCTGAGGCGAGAATCTGACAAGCAACGCAAATCGCAAGTTAAGCAAACAATCCACTCGGTAATTAATACTTGTGACCTCGCTACTTCCAGAACAGAGTCAAGTGATTCCAATAAGCTCTGAGGGACCCAGCGCACCTACTTGAAGGTCGACCCGGTGCCACACGAGTCCTGTCAAGACACATAGGACCCCCAGGCCGATGAGGCTCGTCTAGAGGCATCTCCACATACCCCGTTCCCAATTAACACCACCAGTCATCGTGAGTACCAAATAACGTACATCCACTAATCCCTTTTTAATCTTTCTAGCTTATCTCATACGGAGCCGGACGAGAGCTCCCCCCCCCCTCCCTTGATATTCAACGAAGACCAGGAGCGAGGCCAGGAGTAGATAGGCCCTGCCATTCGCGTCGGTCAACTCTACCCACCACAACCTTCCACCTGCAGCTTCAAGGTCTTCGCTTGCTAACCCTCGCTTAAGCATCTCAACATTGCAACCACTCCCTCCACCGCGACTCACAGTCAGCAAATTCTGACACTCTGCCACCACCACCTGCTTGAAAGTTTCGTCAGTCACCATTTGACAATGACAGTCAAGAGAGGATTATCAGCCCGTCACCCCGGTAAAAAAGTTATATATATATATTTTAATATAAAAGATAATAGTGTATACACATAACTACACAAATGTATATATGCACTCAATATAAACATAAAGTTACAAGCAATCTAATCTAAGAAAACCATGTCCACAAAATTTCAAATTGCAATAGAAACCACGAAATTATTACACGTATTAACTAATAGAGATATACTAAGAAGAATTAAATATACAACTATATACACACAAATAAACACATAAATAAAAAATAAGTGCATACACATACAGGAAAAACAGTTATTAAACAGACTCTACATACTAAAACGTAAAGTAATTCACCACTAATTCCTCAAATCAAAACATTCAACAGGATCAACTTAATAAAACGTAAAGGAATAAATACACTATATGTGAAAACACAACCAAATCTTCAAATCCACAAAAAATCTACCAATATATATGTACAAGTCAGCTGACATCTAATAGAAATAAACAATTACAAACAAACAATCAAATAACACAAAAATAGAGATAGTTCTATACATAATACCAAATATCATATAAACATCAAATCTCAAATATAGAGAAATTAATAATTACATACTTAACATCTCCCGGTGCACTTTTGACACAATTTACTTACGAGATATCTTTTCGAACTCATTCTATATAATATCAAAGACAATGCGCCTCTCAAATACAAGCTACAATATCACCCCTGCCATCATATACTCAAATAATTAACCCATATATAACAACTCAATTTCATATTAACCTTAAATTAAATCAGACTTACTCACACCCAACAAAATGCTCAGCTCATCATATTTTACATACACACCCGACCACCTCTCCCGCCCCAAGGAACTCTCACAAGCTGTCACTCAAAGCTAAGACATAATAAAATAAGACAAACAAAGGAGAACACAAAGGCAAATCCCACAATGAACAAAACCAATAGATAAAAAACATGCAAATGCAATAATTATTCCTCCCAAGAACTGCAAGGCGTCGTGCGTTTCGATAGGTTACAAAGAACTCACGATCATTTACCAAAACCGATTTCTCTCTATATAAAAATCTTCTCTACTTCAAGATCTTAGCGATCCAGGAATAATATACAATTATATCAAACTCAAAACTATACTAACTGCATCTATTTTCAACATAACCTTCTCCAGTACGTTAGTCTAAACAGCATATAAAATATTCTCACATTAGAAACTCAACTCTGAAACGATATCATTTTGACAGACCCAAGATATAAAAATATATCATACAAAAGTCAAGAAAGACACATCCTCAATATATATATATATATATATATATATATATATATATATATATATATATATATATATATATATATATATATACACTTACTTCTTACTTCTGCTTCCAGGTAGACTTTCAGCCTGGCAGGCGGGCCAGCACACTTCTCCAGATTGTCTTCTCAAAGCTTTCTTCTTCCCTCGAATCCTCTATTTTTTCTAATCCATTTGCCTCTAGGATTTCTTCAACTCCATCTTTCCATCTTTTCTTCGGCCTACCTCTAAATATTCTACCTTCTGGTCTACAGTTCCATATTTTCTTTGGAATGTTCTCTTCATCCATTCTCTCCACGTGCCAAAGCCTCCTTAGTTGTGTCTTTTCTATTTTGCTTCTAATTGATGTTACTCCAATCGTTTATCTTATTTCTTCATTTCTAATTCGATCTCTTCTGGTTTTATTTACTATTGCTCTTAACGTTTTCATTTCTGCCAACTGAATTCTGCTCATGTCTCTTGATGTTAATGTCCAGCTCTCAGCAGCATACATTGAAATTGGTACCAAATCTGATTCAAAAATAGATTTATTTGCCTCCGTAGTGACATTTTTAACTTTTAGGATAGGATACAAGGCACAGACACAACTTTGCCAACCGTGTAGTTAATGAATGGAATAAACTTCCTGCACAGGTAGTGCAATGTAGTTCAGTTCGAAGCTTTAAGAATCATTTAGATAAATACCTAAGTAAGATGCTGTAATGATTATGATTTATCTTATATTATTTGTTTTTGTTTTGTTATCATTTGTCTGTCTGGTTTTCATCTATTATTAATTATATGTCAATTTATTATTATTTACTATTTACCTGTTTGTTTATTATTTAACTATACCTATACATTTATCTATGTATTCTATTTGTTATTTACATTATTATAGTTTTTATTTATTGTTTTTATTATTAATATGATTTTTTTTTGGCATCCGACCTAGATATGGATCAAAAGGTCTCCTGTCGGCGTGCTCCGCCTTTGTAATCCTTTGGATTGTACTTTGATATTCTTTCAGGTATCTCTTCCCTATTCTTGCATCCATCTTTTGTAAAAACGCTTCCCAGATACTTAACACACTGTGCTTCTTTAACATATTCATTTTCAGTCATTATTTCTGCAATGTCATCATTTTCTTTTGTGACGGTTAGTATTTCAGTCTTTTGAATATTAATGCTTAGCCCCGCCTCACTCAAGCATTTTTTCCAACAATTTAGAGCTCTTTCTAACTGTAATCTGTCGTTACTCCAGCAAGTAATGTCATCTGCATACACTAGTATATCTCCATCCCCTTCTCCTTGATCTCCTATTCTCTTTTTATACTTATTGATGATGCTATCCATATATGCTATGAATAATATATATATATATAAATATATATATATAAATATATATATAAATATATATATATATATATATATATATATATATATATATATATATTTGTGTCATTCGTTGTTTTGAAGGGTCAGTGTAGTACAGGTAGTACAGTCCTCGCTTTATATGAAGCATTCCGCTCTGGCGGGGGTTCGAATCCCAGCAGATGAGAATATATATATACATACATACATACATATATATATATATATATATATATATATATATATATGTATATATTATTCCATACCATAATCAAAACCCATACAAGTAAAGTATAACGTATACCTTCATCTCAAACTTACATTGTTTTTAAACTCAAAGGTTAACTGCATTGAACAAAATACAAAACCCATATATTTCCATAATCAATGTACAAGAGTGATGATAGGAGCAGCAGCATCATTTACAAAAATGACAGTTTCTCACAAAAATATAACTAATATTTATTCACAAAACCTCGACGAAACAGTTATAGGCAACATTTATAACATAGTGAAAAAAAAAACTTACGTCCCACCAATTAATTAATACAAATATATGATAAACAGTCTAATCAATTTTATGCATCATTAGAATAAGTGTTAAATACTTCTCATAGAGACAACAGAAAGCATAAATAACTAGGCCAGTCTATTAGAAATAATCCCAAACTCCTACACTATAGCCCTACTTGAACATTGCACAAGAAAACTGATATCATACATGCCCATTTGTAGAATTTTTTTTTTATCAAATTTAATTACGCTTTTATAGTTATATTACAGCAAACACATCTTTATAGCTTCACAAAATAACAAATACTGATACTTTAAGGATGTATTGTATTCATTAAAGCTATGTCTCTAGTGAAAGTGTACCCAATTTTCAATGAACAAATAAAAACGGAAGCTAAATATCTCATGGAAAAGAGATCCCCGAACTGAAGTAACAAACATACATTCTCATTGAAAAGAGAAAGAAAATGATTAAGTGTAAAATTAAAATAACCGATCATTATCATTGAAAAGATAATATACGTGCAAAGTGACATTATTTTAGTGCAACTTTTACATAGCTTATTGAATACATTAAAAATATATGATAATACATGTAAAGGTGACCAATGACGGAAGAATGAAACAGGAAGTGGAAGCCAGAATCGGAGCAGAAAATCGATGTTACTACAGCCTAATAGAATTGTTTAAAAAAAAAGGTCAATATCAAGAACAATGAAACTGAGACTGTACAACTCAGTAGTGAGACCAGTCATACTGTACGGCTGCGAAACATGGGCCCTTACAAAAGCTATGGAGAACAAGTTTGAAGTTCTTGAAAATAAGATTTATGACAACCAAATGCAAGAATGGAGAATAAGACACAACTGGGAAATTCAAGAACAAACAAAACAACCCCATATTAAAAATGTAATAAGATTAAAAAGATTGAAATGGGCAGGACATGTCACAATGTTGCAAGAAGATAGATGGCCAAAGAAAGTGCTCAATAGTGGAGTGCGTGGAAGACGACCACTTAGTCGACCTAGAAAAGACTGGAGGAGATGCGTTGAAGAGGATGTGCAGATATGCAGAATAGAACCAAGAGAATGGAAGGAGGTGGCACAGGACAGAAAGACATGGCGAGACGCTTCAAAAGCGGTTATGGATCACCAAGTGGCCCGAAGACCAGCGGAGTAAGAGTAAGAGTAAGAGTAACACGTTAACCCCCCACCTTTTACTCATTTAAATCGATAATGAATTTTACAAGTCAATGTCCCCCACTAGCAACATGACACATTATCATATCTTTTCTTTGCAATTTTGTATGCAAAACCCTACAGTCACGACCTGAATTCAAGGTACGAGGACGTACTTCAAAAGGTCGGGGAGACAATGTAACCATTACTAACCATATCACGCACTGTGCACATAATCCACACACATGCGAGATGGCACTTGTCTTTAGCAAGACCTCCAATCTCGCTGACCTCGCATTTCCTCAATCACAGAACACATGGCTCAAGGAATGCTAACGTATCACAACAACGTGACGCCATCGCATCGTCACCCAACAAGGAAGTACCTAATGTTACCAGACAGATCCATTGACCCCTTATACTTACCACAACTACAGCATCGTAGCTTCACATATACGCCATAACTAACCACAACCACAAATAATACTACTAAACCCTTTACTATGCAACTAACACCCGTATAATGTATATTCTTTCACAAACATGTCTCTTATATAGCAACTACACCAAAGGTGCTTACCTAAGCGGTTTTCCATTTTATAAACGGCGGCTGCGCCGCCATAGAGAGGCAGCCTAGAGAGGCAGCTTAGGTCAGGGATCTAGGAGAGGAGACTAGGGAGAACTCTCTCCCTTAGTCGTGGTAGGGGAGACATTCCCCGAAGCTGTAAATACCAAGTACCTACCCATAAATCGTCAAGGTCCACCGAAAACTTACATCACCCGCACTACCCCTATGTGTAGCAAACCTCTGCTACAGGGAGTGTTAGTGTGTCATGACCTTAAATCCAGTATATTAGCGCCAGCAATAGAGCTAACAGGACATTAGTCTTCATTGCTATGACGGTTACGAATAAAAGTGCAGAGCAAGTTATCAAACTCTATCTAGCTTTAGTTAGACTAATCCTTGACTATGCGGTACAGGTTTGGTCTCCGTCCTATAGAATGGATGTAAATTCACTATAATCAGTACAGAAGAGAATGACCAAAATGATAGATAGACTCAGAAATTCACCTTAAGAAAACAGGCTTAGGCACCTTAATTTACACTCTCTAGGAAGACGCAGACTGCGGGGTGATCAAATAGTGGTGTTCAAGTGATCAAGGGCTTTAACAAGGGGGATGCTGACGAAGTCATCATGACAAGACAACAGGGCAGGACAAATTTAGACCTAAGAAGGAAATAGGCAAGAACTAGCTTACCAATAGAGTGGTCAATGAATGGAATAGACTTAGTAACCACGTAGTGAGCGCTGAAACTATCGGTTACTTTAAGAGAAGATTAGATAACTATATGGATGGGGATGATAGGTAGTAATGGACATAAAACTGTCTCGTGTAGGCCTTATGGTCTCTTGTAGTCTCCTTTCTTGCGTTCTTATGCGTATGTGTGTACGTGCGTGTGTGTGTGTATGTGTGTGTGTGTGTGTGTGTGTGTGTGTGTATGTGTGTGTGTGTGTGTGTAAGTGTAGTAGATACTTCACAGAGCCCAATTCATAATAACTCAGCGTCAATTGTGTGATAAATTTCAAATTACATCATCCAATAATAGAATTGAAATATGACCCCGACCTTTCACAAGGACACCTATCGTTAGAAAGAAAAATTATTAAAAATTAAGGCAAAACTCGCCTCAACTCCCAGAGAAACAGCTTAGAGTGACACATCCAATCTCTTTTTCAGGAGGATCATCTGTAAAAAATACGATCTATTTTTGATGAACAATCGAGATCAGTTGTTACATAGTTCCTGACCATGAAATTCAAGAATAAGGAATAAATGAAGCAGAAACTAGCCATCTATCTATTTACATACTAAGAGCTTTTTCCCACTCATAAAGAGAGTGACCAGGAAACTGACAGTAAAAAGAAAAAAATGAGATATATATTACATATTTCTATCTTATTTTAGTAAACAGTGCAACTGCCAGCGTGGCCAAAGAAGTTTCAACTTATAGGTATGGTTGAGAATCATTCATTTATCTAATTTTTGTTTATAGCTCTCGCATTCTCACAACTAAGTCCCTAACCCTTATATTGCCGGGTGGTATAATTTGATTTTACTTTGGCTCCAACTACGCCATACCATATCTCTCCATAGTAAAGGGAATACGTAGTCTATCTTCGTTAACCCATTCCGTATTGGGAGATAAGTTTCCCTTCATTTTAGATGCCGTTTGTCAGGCGGTGTCGTCGGAAGCGCGCTGGTCTCGCATTTACTTAGTTGTGGGTTCGAATCCCGCACCTCTCTCCGATTTCCGGCGGTGGCCATTACCTGGCCCAACAGTCCCTTAAGGGCATAACAAGGCAAAAGTGACGGCTTCGGCCGAAGAGACTCAGCGTCTCCGTCAGAATATTTTGATCCTTTAATTGGCCTACGGTTTGATAAGCAAGAGCACATTTTTGCACCAAGTATTTTCCTTCACACCATTACCCACGTTACCAACACCACCACAAACCAGCCGCCGTCACCGACCAATTAATTATCACCACCCTGCCACCATCGTCACCATCGCCACCATCGCCGTTACCACCACCACTACTACCACCACCAAACCACCAGCACCACTGTAACCACCAATACCAGCATGGACAATCCAATGGCCATTAATTCTCTAATTACCCTGACCCGACCAATGAGACACTACATCGAAAGCCACTCCGGTAATTAGGCGAGCAACTTATCTGAATGCCTTTACTCGCCTACTTTTATATGCATTTCCGATAATGCGGATGCGTGGAGTCCCTTTGTATAGGTCCTTTCATTCCTTCCGTGCCAGAAGTGGTCCTCTTTTTCCCTCATTCGGACTACCGCTGAGCTACTTTAAGCCCCTTCGTGGCGGTTTTCTTTGAATAAAGAGCCTCTTGGTTAACTTTTGCCCGACAACATTAATATCACCTCATTACGAACAATGCCTGAATGGTCTCTGTCCATGAAGACTCTTGAACTCGATGACTTTTCCTCGGATGAATAAAATGGGAGTGGAGTATGTGGGGATGAAAGGAGTGGGAGTGAATTTATGCCTTTGGCTTTGGATACTTCTTTTGTAAGGGGGGAAAAGGCCTTGGTATATGTATGTATGTAAAATTAAAAAAATAAATTCTAGGAAGACCGTGGACGCTTCGGCCGAGAACATCCCACGGGACATCACTCTCCCCTCCTGCAACCCAGCCAGACGATTTGGGTCAATGCCGAGGGATTTCATGCAGCTCAAGGGTCGCCACCCAGGGAACCGAAGATGACCAATTACTCCTTTGAAGTCTCCCAAGGGACTAAGAAAGAGGTCATGGCCTCCGCAGGCTGCCTTGTATCCCTTTTATAGTTAAACAACAAAGTTAATTCATTGTAATGCCTTGAGCTTATGGCCAATGAAACACTTGGAATGAACATAAAGCTCCCGCACAGTGGAGTAACAATAGGGCAGAGGTGGAAGACGTAAATGGAGGGGAGGGACAATAGAAGGGGAGGGGGTAGAGGATGATGGAGGAAGACAGAAATGGAGTTGGGAGGGAACAGGGTTAGAAGGGAGAGGAAGGTGGAGGTTGAAGGCTGCAGGGGTTGAAGGGTGGGGTGGTGTATATATGTACGTGGAAAACTTCAAACACACACACACACACACACACACACACACACACACACACACACACACACACACACACACACACACACACACACACACACACACACACACACACACACACACACACACACACACACACACACACACACGCACGCACGCACGCAGGCACGCACGCACGCACACACACACACACACACACACACACACACACACACACACACACACACACACACACACACACACACACACGAACACACACACACCAAGGACTTTTTCCCCCTTACAAGAGAGGTAGCCAAGTCAAAAGGCAAGTACCCACTTCCACCCATTCCACTCCTACCCACCACTCTTTCTTCCCTCTCATCTTAGTTCCTCATGGATGATGGGTCATCCCTGTATCCCGACCACTGCCCTGGATCAGAAGCAATGCAGTAAGGCACAGTACATCCACAGGAAGGCCACTTCACTTAATCGCCGGCTTCCCATCTCCGTCCTCTCACGTAGAAAAAGACGGTGAAATCCCTTTGGGATGCGTCAAAATATAATTAATACATAACCATTCCCTTTCCCCCATCCCCAACCCCCACCCCTTCCCTTCCATGCATCACAATATTATCTATCCACAGCCATTCTCCACTCACCTCTATCTCCTGCCTTCTCCGTGCCTTGCTTAACAGACATTCCCCTCTTGCTCAACACCCCTTCCCCCATCTTTCTTCTTCATCCATATTAACCTTAAAGAAACCTCCTTCCACTCCACACGCTTACCTATTTCCTCATTTACTAGTAGAGCTACCTCTTACCTCCCTCCTCTCCTCACTCCCGCCACCCTCTCTACTACTCTCCCAAACTCAAAATCACTCCTTCCTTTCAACTTAGTTTCAATTAATGCCAACACGTCCATCTTCTACTCACATCTGTATCACACCCACGCACATTAAAGGACCCAAACCTTAGGGTTTTGCTTGAAAAACTCCTCCCAGACCTTCCTTTGCCTTGACTTCTCGTAGGAATGTACCATTCAGGGTTACAGAGAGCAGGATGCCTAGTCTCATCACCCCATCCCATTTTAGCTGCTTTTTACGACCAGAGTGGGAAGACTCGATGGAAGTATTCTTTCTTCCCTTATCACAGGAGACAGACGAAAATGGAAATTTATACTCAAAGAAGTGGTACGGGACAATATTAAGATGGGGGGGTGGCAGCATAATGCA
>NC_134778.1:21920613-21923113 GCF_046742065.1 Oratosquilla oratoria | reverse complement strand
TTTGCAACGTATACTCTGCCCCTGGTGTTATAAATCTTGTTGCCCTCCCAGTACCTACAAATCGTGGAGTGATTTATATGGGGGATTTCAACGCTCGACATCCTGCTCTTGGTGATGCCTCCCCTGTCCCCAACCGTAGTGGAATCCCTCTACTCAACTACATACATCGGTACCGTCTCACACGATGGGAAACTGGTGGAGCCACACATGCACGTGGAGGCACAGTTGACCACATCATCACGTCTGGCCTCGTGCCATCCCGTGTCGCCTGTCAATCAATTCCTTCTCTCTTCTCCGACCATATTGCTCTTAGTTTATACTACTCCATACCATCTCGGATTCCAACTCCTCATCACCGGACCCGTATATCCATTCCTCCTAAATATTGCCCTACGTATATTTCGTACATCTCTAATCTCCTTCCCACATTTGACTTCCTATCCCCCGACGCACTATACACGTCCTTAGTGAATACCACACACGACTTCTACAGCCGCTATGTAACCAAAGCTCACCTACCACGCCGCCCTGTACCTCACTCATGGACGTTGGACCACCGTATTATCCAAGCGGAGAGAGCTACACAGACTACTGGTCATACTTTTCAGACGCAACCCACACCTGATTCTTTACATCAGTACCAAATAGCACGGGATAATATGGTCGCCCTCCAGAACTGTGCCTACACAGAGTCTTGGCAGAAATACACTGATTCCATAAATCCCCAGACTAGTATCGCGACCATGTGGCGCCTTGTAAAAAGGGTCGTTAAGAAGCAACCTCCCAGCGCTCTCCATCACAGTCCAGACGCCTACGCCCAGGACCTCATTACTTTATGGTCGTCACAGTCACAGACTAACAATCTTCCTACGCATATCCAAGAGGCACTCTCCACTCGTCGCAACACCCGTAATCTCCATCTAATGGCTGCACTTCTCCACCCAGATGAAGAAGACGACGTCCCGATTACGGAGAATGAATTACGACTAGCCATGGCTAATACAAAAACTTCTGCCCCCGGGGATGACGGCATTACATACCAAGTACTCCGATTCCTACTGGAAGTTCCTGGCAACCCCCTCCTTCGCCTCTTCAACCTCTGCCTCCTACGTGGACATGTACCTGCAGCCTGGACTTTAAGCACGATTGTCCCGATACCGAAACCAGGTACTGATAAATTCAGGCCCATTTCCCTAACTTCATGCTTCAGCAAGATGCTTGAACGTATCATCCTTGCCCGGCTCATGAATCGTCTACAAGGTCAACTCTCGCCGCAGCTGTATGGTTTCCTCCCACGTCGAAGTACGCACCACTGCCTTACTGAGCTCTACACCCGCCTCTCTCCCACCAGCGTAGTTGCCTTCCTGGACCTCAAAAGTGCTTTCGATGTAGCCAACCATGAAATAATTCTTGACCAGCTGGTTACCTTCGGAGTGCAAGGAAACCTCCTTCGATGGATTCGAGGTTATCTGAGTAACAGGAAGTCACGTGTTCTCTTAAGATTTTTGTGCAGTTCCTAAGAGCAGTTCAAACTCGGTAAACCGCAAGGTGGCGTACTAAGTCCATTTCTTTTTAACGTCTTGATGCACCGCTTACTCTCATTTCTTCCTAACGTTCCCGGTACAACCCTTCTCTGCTACGCGGACGACATCTGCATCCATTCCAACTCGCCCGCTGACCTCCAATTCGTCCTAAATGGCTTCTACACGTCAACTACCGCTTGTGGTCTCATCATTTCCCCTGAGAAAAGCAGAATATTTTCATCTCGTACTCTCCAAGCACTACCGACGTTCAACATGGGAAGTGATGCTATCCCTCATTGCACACAGTACACATACCTTGGAGTACCAGCCCGGATCACTCCAGCCATACCGACTCGACAACGTATCCATCCCCTTGTTAATGATCTCCTTGATCGTCTGCAGGCCCGTTTTAACCCTATCAAGTGGCTTGCCACAAATTCCACCGGCGCTTCATTACCAATGGTCAGAACTCTATACACCACATTTCTTCGATCACTCGTTGACTACTTATCACCTGCCCTTTGTCAACTTCCCAGGAGAGCTTTGGAACCTCTCGAAAAATTCCAAAATAGAGTAATGAGATTTATCTTAGGTTGCCCTCCTTCGACTCGCATCGTTAACATGCAAAGTGAACTTGGTCTACCCTCGCTTGTAGAGAGAATATATGCTAACATGGCCATTCTCTCTGTAAAATGCCTCCGATCGCCCTATCTGTCCCCAAACTTTACTGCTACCATCAGAGCGTCGCTCGAACCTGACAGTGCACCCCGCCTCCCACTTCGACCAGGAGGCCGCAACCTCGTCACTACAGTGTGCAACACACTCAGAAACCTTGACATTCACGTCCCTGAAGAAACGGTTGAACCCGACTTGCCCCCGTGGCGAATCTCCCTCCCTAACGTCACCTTCACACCAACCTCCAAAGATGACCTTCCTGCACTTCAAAAGCAACTAGCACTAGAGACCATCGACAGCGT
>NC_134778.1:21888113-21893113 GCF_046742065.1 Oratosquilla oratoria | reverse complement strand
ACCACTGATGACTTGCGACCACTGAGGATTTGCGACCACTGAGGACTTGCGACCACTGAGGACTTACGACCTTTGAGGACTTGCGACCTTTGAGGACTTGTTACCTTGGAGGACTTGTTACCTTGGAGGACTTATTACCTTGGAGGACTTGTTACCTTGGAGGACTTGTTACCTTGGAGGACTTGTTACCTTGGAGGACTTATTACCTTGGAGGACTTATTACCTTGGAGGACTTATTACCTTGGAGGACTTATTACCTTGGAGGATTTATTACCTTGGAGGATTTACAACCTCGTAGGACTTGCAACTTCAGAGGGCTTGCAGCTTCGTAGGACTTACGACCTCGGAAGACTTGCAGCCTCGAAGGGCTTACAACTTCGGAGGATTTGCACCCTCGGAGGACTTGTACCCTCGGAGGACTGACACCCTCGGAGGACTTGCACCCTCGGAGGACTTGCTCCCTCGGAGGACTTGCACCCTCGAAGGATTTGCACCCTGGGAGGACTTGCACCATCGGAGGACTTGCACCCTCGGAGAACTTGCACCCTCGGAGAACTTACAGCCTCGAAAAGCTTACTGCCTTGAAGAACTTACGACCTCGGAGGATTTACAGACCCCCCTCTCCAAGACATGTAACATTTTTAAAATGTGTCACCTTTGAAATGGTTTAATTTTTGTTATTAGTACATATATATATATATATATATATATATATATATATATATATATATATACATACAAGTATGTATATATATACATATATATATATATATATATATATATATATATCATATTAACTGTAGTAGAGAATCTTGAAGATACATTTTTCCAGTCAATGATCGACTACACACGTAAATTGAATTGAAGTGTCTGTGGGATATGACACAGTCCCTAAGAAATAAATAAATAAAATAATTAATGAATAGCTACATAAATGGCGATGTTGGTCGAGAATGAGACCCTGAAATCGGGCGACCATCCTGAAGTTGAAAAAAGTCTAGTTGCATATGCAACAAAAATTGCGAATAAAGTGTCTGGATTAACGAGGGCGAAAAATGTTATGTCTAATGGCATCAACACCGACGCGCACCTTGTTTTTCTTTTGTGCAAATTGCAGGCATTCCAACAGCCGTCCTGTCAAGTAGCAAATGTTGTGTTTACGTATCTACTTGTTGATTTTACTGAACGACACAAACAATTTCATCATGTACTACGCAATCCGACTACGCAGCGCTTCCATTACCATTATTATTGTAATTATGTTTTTTTTCTATCAAGACCAGTGTCGCTGCGTGATGATTCAAATGAATTATTTGGGTAAAACTACATGTAAATATAAAGGCATTTGAATATTCATGTCTAAAATTAGTTTAAGATACGTTTATTTGACCGCATATGGAATTAGATATATATTTGACGGCCATCAGGATAGAGATATGAAAAAAAAAAATTGTAGCCTATAATTTTTCCTTGGAAACGTATATTCAGTTATTCGTATATTCACATATATGACTTAAGTGGACACCTGAAGGAGTAGTCCAGGAATGAGACAGATGGGCGGGATGAAAATGACCTTGAGAATAAGAGGGAGGTCTGTTGAGCATGGAAGGGAGAAGGCAAGAGATAGGCATGATTGGAGAATGATGTCTTCCTCTCAGGAACTGCAAACTCAGTAGTGAGGTAAACACTCTAAAACGAATAACTTTTCTCATTTTGTGTTTATATAGACCCAGACCTTCATGAGGGGATGGAGAGGGGTGGGGTCACCGATTAAGTGAAGCGGCCTTGCTGTGGATGTACTGTGTCTTGCTACATTGCCTCTGACCCAGGGCAGTGGGCGGGATACAGGTATGACCCGTAATCCTTGAGGGAGGAAAGGGTGGTGGAGACGACTGGCATGGGTCTTGGTATATATGATAGATGGTGTTGCAATAGGGTCCCGGGTTTGCAACCGTAGATGAAGGTGGACCAAGGACTACACAGAGCGTTTAATAGTAAGAGTTAAGTTATGTTACTGGAAAACACGCTTGGACAAACTACCAAATGTAGCTGAAACTCTTGCAGTACGGTAATACGGTGAAGGATCTCACTGTTGATGGAGCAATCGGTTGTTACGATGGACCATAGGTAGGTATAATAAAGTACCACTCTGAGTTGTTGGCCATTAATGGAAATCTGTGGATCCTCGAGCTTGTGTGCGTGCGTGCGAGCGCGCGCGCGCGTGTGTGTGTTCGTGTGTGTGTGTAAATATGTGTGTGTATGTGTGTGTGTGTGTGTGTGTGTGTGCGTGCGTGCGTGCGTGCGTGCGTGTGTGCGTACGTGTGTGTGTGTGTGTGTGTATCTACCTTGTTGCATTTCCACGTATCGTATTATCTTTGCGTACCACCTACTGATACGATATGGTGTAACAGGGTATTGTACCCACTTGTTGCGTATCCGTATACAGCAGGCGGATACGCAACAAGGGGGTACAATACCCTGTTGCACCGTATCGTATCACTAGGTGGTACGCAAAGATGATACGATACGTGGAAATGCAACAAGTGTGGACGCGGCTTTAAAGTAGTATTGTTTTCTGTATTGACCACACTGAGTGTGTAGTGTATACAGCAATAAGATTCACGCCAAGTCTTGATATGTCCATGAAATACTTACGAAAGCATAATGACTTGAAATTTTTTGTTGCGATTGTGACTAATTTTCAGAAAATTGAATCATACTGTGTCGAGTGTCACACACACGCTCGTACACACACACACAAACACACACACACACACACACACACACACACACACACACACACACACACACACACACACACACACACACACACACACACACACACACACACACACACACACACACACACACACACACACACACACACACACACACACACACACACACACACACACACACACACACACACACACACACACACACACACACACACACACACACACACACACACACACACACACACACACAGAAGTGGCAATTGGTTTTTCATTCTGTGTCCTAGTAGACTTATTCATTTGATGGAAAAATTATCATGATATTTTCGCTAATTCATAAACTGGCTCAATTTACCCTATCACTATCTGTCAGCACATTTCCTTATATTTCGATAATGTATTCACCTCTTTGATGATCAATTTGGTAGTTTAGTTAAATTTTTAAGTTTCATTTAGATAAACACCTAAGCAGTATGCTGTAATGCCTGCCATTTATTTTGTTTTATTTTATTCATTTATTCATCATCACTTATTAACTTATTTATTATTATTTATCTGTTTATATTTTACTATTTATTTATTTGTTATTAATTATAAACTTTTATTATTTTTCTGTTTGTTTACTATTTATCATTATCTATTTATTTTATTTATTTATTTACTTTTTCCTCCCGCATCCGACCCAGTTATGGACCAAAAGGTCTCTTGTCGGCATGTTCTTCTTTTGAAATCCTTTGTAATCCTTTGTTCATAAATGAGATAGGTGGAGGTCTGTTTCCTTGTGTCTTTTTATGTATAATTGATCATGTGACGTGTTACGCCCTTATTAAACTGTCGTATAGATTATCTCCCAAATGCATGGTGCATTTAATACGAAAACTACTCTAGAACGAGGTATATGTTTCGTTAATTAACTTTATAATTGCGGACGTTGCTTCCTCATCGGTAACTTAATAGTAGTCCAAAACATTGTTAGAATGGTGAACATAAAAGCTGACTAAAAGATTTCGTCATAATCAACCATATTTCGTAACTTATCAAATCAAGCAGTGGAGACTAATATACGATAGTACATATATTGGTATATGTCTCTCTTTAAAGATAGTTTTGATTCATACACCCACACCTCAACCTCGAAATCTGGTGGCGTAATGGGAAGCATGCTGGTCTCGGGTTTACTTAGCTGTGGGTTCTAATCCACCCATTTCTCCCCGGCTCCCAGCAGCTTCGGCCACAACTACTCAGCATCTCCTGGCGTAGGCTCTTCATCTGATTCTTCTTACCCAGTATTGAATAGATCAATCGAGTCTGCAAGGCACAAAGCGTCATTGAGGCTATAGTAGAGGTAAATGGTATGAGGACAACCTAAGGGTCAATTTATCTTACATACATACATATACCAAGACTTTTTTCCCCTTACAAGGGGGGTAGCAAAAAATCAAAAGGCATAATTCCACTCCCATTGACCCCCCTCCCTCCTAATTATCTTGGCTCCTCCTGGATGACGGGTCATCCCTGTATCTCGCCCATTGCCCTTGGTCAGTAGCAATGCAGCAAGACACAGCACATTCACAGCAAGCCGCTTCATTTAATCGGCGACCCACCTCTCCGTCCCCTCATGCAGAAACAGAGGCGCGAAGGCGGGGGGGGGGGATCGTCGATTAAATAACGCAGGCCATTTATCTTACCTTGACAAACTTTTTACTTCAGGAATATCGCTGAAAATTTTGCCACAAACTTTGAGATTTAATTGAATTTTGCACATTTCCGTCCTTTTCCTTATTTTTTTTTTTTTTAGTGGTGTTTGAAATTCTAACAATACCTTTAACTACAATGACTATATTTTGTTCTCTGATAGGCCCACACCAAGTGTTTATATCATAGAAGCCATTGCATTTGTCGTTATCCTAGAACCAAATTCTACAAGAACAAGGCTCATTTATAAGGTTTACACCAAAGATCACTTAACTCCTATCACCTTTGGCGTAGGTGCTCAGGAAACCAAGGAAAAAAAAAAAAAAAAAAAAAAAAAAAAAAATTGGGTTGAAGTCGTTCACCAAGCGATGATAGAATTTACTCTTGCAGTTAGGAAACTACTAGGATGTACGCCCCGAAGGAGGCAAGTAGTTAGATTGGCATCCTTTTCCGTACAGCAGATTTGTAGGAAGAGGTAGTAGGGAGTGCAGGAGAGGTCGAAGGTGTGGGCGAAACGGGATTTGATTGGGTGACTGGGTGAGTGATTGGGAGGATATGGGAGTGGGATGC
>NC_134778.1:21865444-21872944 GCF_046742065.1 Oratosquilla oratoria | reverse complement strand
CACCGTCTGATACGTTCACTGTCTTTAACTGACCCGTCAATGTATGTGTCAAAGACAAAGTCAATTCGCTTTGAATTGATACTCATGCTGTAGATCATTTTCAAAAAGTTGGTACAGAGATCACTGCACGTCTTAATAGACCCAAGCTGCATTCGGCGCACCCAACCCATCACATCTAAAATGGTAACAGTCGGTTCTGGTGACCATGTTTTTGGTGAACCATAGTCATCATCTGAGAGAACTTTTTCCAGTTCAGCACAAAGGTCACTCTTTTGTGACTTGATCCTAAGCCCTTTGCCATCAAAAAGATAGCAGGCATCAACTAGGTCATACTTCAACAAATCTTCTATGTCATGTCCTCGCATGCGTGCTATGTCAAATAGCTTCTGTTCTTCAGCTAACTGCTTTAGACCTTTATCCTTTTGTTCACTTGCTACAGCTGACTTCCCAGGTTCAGGACCCTTGAATATTTTCAGATTGTTCTTATGAATTCTGTCAAAAACAGATCTCTTTTTCGTTACAAATGTCTCTGTCCGATATGTTTCATAGAGCTCAGTGGACTTTGATGTGAAATTAAGCAAACTTTTGCTTACATCATCAGAGACAATTTCCTGGGTAATGATACTGTGGAGCTTTCCACCATCACTACCAACATCGGTTGGGACCAGATAGGCCTTCACATCCCGATTCGTAAATGAACCACAGTTGATCTGTTGCTCAGCAGAAGCCTTGTTACACACACACACACACACATATATATATATATATATATATATGTATATATATATATGTATATATATATATATATATATGTATATATATATATATGTATATATATATATATGTATATATATATATGTATATATATGTATATATATATATATATAAATATATATATATATATATATATATATATATACATATATATATATATATATATACACAAATTAAAAGAGCATACTGGACACGAGAATCACGATTAGCAATGTAGAATATTGCCGAGGGCAACGCATTAGCAGGATTACACGAATAGGCCCCGGCCCGGCCTGGCCTGATCCCGGACGTCGCCACAACACGACAGATCTAGAGTTGATCTGGGGACGTGAGCCCATTTCTCTTCTTTTCTCTTCTTTTCTTTCATGCTCTTATTCGCCAAACACCAATATCATAATCAACAATGTGATAAGATAGCTAAACAATGTATATATGCTCATACAAAAATGTACATGTGTACATACGTACACATATGTATATATGTATTTATGTATTTGTCCATATATGTATATATATATACATATATATATATATTATATATATACACATATGTATGTATGTATGCATGTATGTATGTATGTATGTATGTATGTATGTATGTATGTATGTATGTATGTATGTATGTATGTATACATGTAAAAACGTGGTATCAGACTTAGGGATCGAGGAAAAGTGAAAGAATATGAGTTCTATATATCACAGGCGACCACTAAGATATCAATTAGCTGTTGTTAGTGTACAGAACTATTTTTTCATTCATCTCTGATAGTGACTTTCAATAACATGTGTGTATATATATATGTGTGTGTGTGTGTGCGTGTGTATTCATATATATGTGTATATATATATGTGTATATATATATATATATATATATATATATATATATATATATACTGTATATATATATATATATACATATTACAAAGTATTACAAAGGAAGAGCATGCCGACAGGAAAACTTTTGGTCCATAACTAGGTCGGATGTAAAAAAAATGTATATAAGGTTGAATAACTGAATAAATAAATAAGTGAATAAATAAAATTTATAATAATGAATAATAATAAATAAAATAAATAAATAAATAGATAAATAAATAAATAGGTAAAGTTAAATAATAAAAAACAGGTAAATAGTAAATAATAATAAATTGATAGAGAAATGATAATAAATGAAAATCAAGCAAATAATAAAGAAATAGATAAACAATAACAAACAAATAAACGTATGATATAAAATAAATCGCTGTCATTAAAGCATATTGCTTAAGTGTTTATCTAAATGAATCATGAAGCTTCGAACTGAACTACATTGCACTGCCTCTGCAGGAAGTTTATTCCATTCATTAACTACAAGGTTGGCAAAGTTGTTTCTACCCACTTCCAAATTAAATATATGTTCTGGCAATTTGAGACCATTATTTCTTGTAGGATTCTCTTTCGGTGTGAAAATTTTGTCGCTTTCCTTTAGAATCTTAAAGACCTGTATCAAGTCATCTCTGAGTCTACGCTTTTTGGGGGGGAAACAGATTCATATGCTTTAGTCGATTTTCGTATGATTTATTTTTGATATTTGGAATCAGCTCTTTGGCTCGCCGTTGTACTTTTTCTAATCTGTCAATGTCTTTAATGAGATTCGGTGACCATACGGAATCAGCATATTCCAGATGTGGACGAACTAACTATTTATATAGCTTGTTAATGAGTGATGGACTTTTGAAATAAAAAAAATCACGCAATCAGTCCTAGAATCTTATTCGCTTTCTGAGAGGCTGAAATACACTGCTTGGATGATTTGAGATAGTTACTGATAATAAAGATTTTCACTATCCACTTTTGTTAACGAATTTCCAAATAACTTGTAATCATACTGTTATTTTTACCTATGTGCATAAGCTTGCATTTACTTGTGTCAAATTTCATTACCCACTTTACAGACCATTGCTGTAATTTATCTAAATCTCCTTGAATATCTAATTGGTTTAAGTGGTCATTTGCCATTCCGCACAGTTTTGTATTATCAGCAAATTTGGACACAATAGATTTTAGTCCATGGTCTATATCATTTATATATACTATGAATAGAAGTGGCCCAAGAACGGAACCCTGAGAAACTCCACTTGTAATAATTTCCATCTAGAAGTTTTCCCATTTAAAATAACTCTGTTTTCGATCATTCAACCAATTACTAGTCCAACTTAATAGGCTACCACTTATTCCATGTGAAGCTAATTTAGTAAGTAGTCTTTCGTGGGGGACGGTATCAAAAAAATTTGCAGTCTAGATATATTAAATCTATATTGTTTCTTTTGTCATAATTCGAGATAACTGTGTTGTAGAATTCGAGTAAGTTAGTCTCACAAGAACCTTTCCGTCTGAAACCATGCTGGCTATCATTTATCAAACAGTTACTTTTAAATGATGTTCTATGTCATCTCTGATGATAGTTTCCATCATTTTTCCTACGAGTGAAGTCAATCTTATAGGCCTGTAGTTATTTGGATTCTTTTTGTCACCTTTTTTGAATATGGGAGTAACGTTAGCTAGCTTCCATTCTCTTGGGACATCTCCGGATATGATGGATTTCTTGAAAATAATTTCTAATGGAACAACAATCTCATTTTTCATTTCCTTTAAGATTCTTGGATGCCAACCGTCAGGCCCTGGTGTTTTATTAACTTTGAGTTTTTCTATACACCTTTTAATTTTTCTCCATTGTTTATTTACCGTAGTAATTTCACGCTAAACTTTTCACAGACTTCAGTCTGGAGTTCACTTTGAGGTGTTTTGCTTACGAATGCTGAGCTAAAATAGTTGTTTAAAGTATCATACATTCCTTCCCTTAAATATTCAAATTGATCGTCAGCAGATAATGGTGAGCCAATGTGATTCCTAATAACCTTTTTATCTCTAATGTAACTATAGAATTCTTTGGGATTCTCTTTGTATTTATCAGCGATATTCATTTCGTATTGTCGTTTTCATTTTTATTGTCTTTTTTAAATATCTCTGTACTATTAAATGATTTTTGATAGTCATTAGGTGCACCCGAGCACTTGCATTTCTCATAAGTCTGTGTCTCTTTTTATAAATACTTTTCCAGTTTCTTAGTCAAGCCATATTGGGTGAGCCCGAATGGGGGGGTTGTCTGTCCTTAAACGGAATGTAGGTATGAATCATCTTAGTAAGGGTATTTTGAAATATTTCCCACATCTGATCTACAGATCCTTCGCTTAATATTGCCTCCCGGTCTGTAAGCTGAAGCTCTTGACGTAGTCCTATGAACTGAGCTTTACTGAAATCGGGTATTTTAGATACACAAGTATCTTTTCTAAGATTTTTAGCAGTTTGAATCTAAGTTGTGTTCACTAGCAAGAGTTTCACCAACTTCTACATCGGTTATCATGCTTTCGCGGCTAGTGATTAATAGATCGAGTAAGTTTCCATGTCATGTGGGCTCTTTTACATACTAAACTAAGTAATTGTCACCGAGAAAATCTATTAAGCGACTACCTATGTAGTCATGTTCAAGGGTCATCCAGTCAATGTTAGTAAAATTGAAATCACCCATTATCAATAAGTCCCGTTTGCAGAAACTAGACAGTTTTTGAAACAACAGTTTGTCGTCTGCTAATGATAATGTTTTTGGCCTATATATTACACCTACATTTATTTTTTGTCCAATTGTTTGAGTTAATTATACCTACAAACTATCATATGTATCCTGTTTCACTTTCTCTAAAACACAGGCATGGACATTGCTTTTAACGTACAACAGAACACCCCATCTTTCTTGTGGTTTCTATTCTGATGAAGGTGTTTAAATCCCGCAATAATAGATTCAGCTTTAAACTCTCCACCATTTAACCATGTCTTGGTTATTCCTATCATATCAAGATTTTCGCTTTTGACATATGCCTCGATTTCTTGGAATTTGTTCCTAATACTACGAGCATTAAAGTACATGGTTTTAAGAAACTCGTGATTATTTCTTTTTGACACGTTTTGAGTTTCAACACCATGCCTTACATTATAATTTTGTTCTTTATTGACATCTTGCTCTATATTGACATTTGGTCCTTCATTGACATTCAGTGCCTCATGGACATTTGCCCCATCACGGACATCTGGTCCCTCACGGTCATCCGATCTCTCATGTACACCTTGCCCACCTCCGTCACCGCTTCCCACACCGGCCACCCGTCTGTTCATTGATATTCTGTATATATATATATATATATATATATATATATATATATATATATATATATATACATATATATATGATATATATACACATATATATACATATATATATACATATATATATATATAAATATATATATATTTATATATATATATTTATATATATATGTATATATATATGTATATATGTGTATATATATCATATATATATATATATATATATATATATATATATATATATATATATATATATATATATATATACAGAATATCAATGAACAGACGGGTGGCCGGTGTGGGAAGCGGTGACGGAGGTGGGCAAGGTGTACATGAGAGATCGGATGACCGTGAGGGACCAGAAGTCCGTGATGGGGCCAATGCCTGCATATTTGGGGGTCTGAACGTAATATTTGGGGGGCTTAACGTAATAGAAATTGCTAATCTTGTAGACCATTTACGGAAACAGTAACACAACAGTGTTCTAACACCACGACTGAACCATCAGACACTAAATGACTATGATCATATGTCAAGGCCAACAGTGGATTGGACATCATGTGCGGGTCATGCAGAACAAGCACGTGCAGGTGGTGCCAAGTTGCAAGATAATAAATTAAGGACACACGTTTGCAGCAAAGAATATTCTCGAAACCCATTAATTTGTACTGAATTGCAAAATAACTTACAGTTTTATTCTGACAATCAATGTATACGAAAAATGACCGAAAAATACAAATATATGAGCTTGAGAGTTGGGGGGGGGAGCTAAACTCTCCTATGACACCCCCCCCCCCCCTGGGTTAGGTTTTAGATGATGTGGGAAAACTGAGTGGGTTGGAGCGTTCTTGAAACGGCAGTCACCAAATACTGTTGGACTCGAACCGATCCCTTTGTAAATGTAAGGCTGAATTGATACCGAACACTCCATGCCATGCAATATTGAATTATTTCAAATTTCACGTAGATATTTACACCAAGTATAAGTTAAGTTATCCGACATGGTCGACACGTAATTCAGATTTAAAACTTACCATATGTAGAATGAATAACGAAGTAAAGTAACCAGTTTGAGTAGTATGAAAAGTAATGTAAAATTATTAGGTTGGGTACAAAAACAGTATATGCAAATACAAACGACTTTCTCAGTTTCGTAACGGTGATCGCCGCGCCAAAGCTTGCGCTATTTACTGGGGTAACAATACAGAGGGCGATTCCCAGTTCCCTCATTCCGTCCCATTTAGTCACCTTTTACGGCTCACATGGGAATACAATGGCGTCATTCTTATTCCCCTACTACAAGAGCAGGATCAAAAAGGGACACAGAGAGAAAAAGAGCGGGGGTGGGGATGGGGGAGAGTCGGTGTTTTAGTATGGTAACATGAAAGTGACCCAGCATTCCTTTATGAGTTAAAAAAAAAACGTGCTGCTGATTTATAAGGGTACCATCAAAACCCCAAAGTTATTGAGGACATCAAATATCCTAGGACGGGATGCAATCAAAGAGAATTTTAGAATCCATGCGTGGGTAACGATGTAATAAATCTAAATGTTGGAATCTAGGAAAGTGCAACGTTAACTTAATTACTCTGCTGCTTAGAAATAAAGAGAATTTAGTATTCCGTACATAACTGGGTTGTAAATTTACATATTCGGTGGTGATTATAGTCAATGTAAAATGAAATAAAAATGGCAAGATAAATGAACAATATTCAGGACAATGGTATTTTGAGACAAGCCGACTTAGTATATGTATATGTACACATAAACATATGCATATACATATACACATATAGAAATACATATACACATGCATACACACATACATTATATATGTATATACATATATATATATACATACATACATATACCAAGGCTTTTTCCCCCTTACAAGGGAGGTAGCCAAAAAGGGAAAGGCATAAAAACACTCCCACCCATTTCATCCCTAAATACACTCCACACCCCTCCCACCCTCCCTCTCATCTGAGCACCTCCTGGATGACGGGTCATCCCTGCACCCTGCCCACCGCCCTGGGTCAGAAGCAGTGTCGCAAGACACAGTACATCCACAGCAAGGCCGCTTCATTTAATCGGCGACCCCCCCTCTCCGTCCCCCTCTGCATAAAAGGCGAGGACGGGGAGAAATCCCTTCGGGCTGCGTCAAAATTTACTCACACATACTACCCCGGCCCCCACCCCCCCGCCTATTCCTCCTCATGCAGTCACAACATCATCCATATACAACCATTCTCCACTCACCTCTGTCTTCCGGCCTCTCCCTTCCTTCCTCAACAGACATTCCCCTCTTCCCCAAAGCCCCCTTCACCCCATCCATCCACCTCATCCTAGGACGTCCCCTCATGTTCACTCCCTCCACATCTGCCTTCCATACCTCTTTTATTAGTCTTTCTTCACTCATTCTTTCCATGTGTCCAAACCATCCTAATATTCTTTCATCAACCCTATCTCCCAAATCCTTTTTCACCCCTGTTCTCCTCCTCACCTCCTCATTTCTCACTCTATCC
>NC_134778.1:21850444-21860444 GCF_046742065.1 Oratosquilla oratoria | reverse complement strand
CAAATTATACGTTTTGATATAATGTAGTCTACGCTTCTTCGCCGTTTCGTCTCTTATCATCGTATCGGTAGTCAATATTCTAAAGTCTGTCAGCCTTACGAAAGTGTCCTCCAAACACCATCACCACTGAGGTAATTTCAGAATCATTTTGAAAGAGATACATCTGAAAGTTCCTGTGATCAGACTTTGGACCATTTTTAACGAACTTCTTATGTCCTATGAAGTAATGCCGCCTGAATGCCTCTCAATCCTTATCGGATATCATATCGTCCGAACACTCCAATTTGTCAAACACGTCACTCTATTCGAATTGTTTATCGTTATCTCGAGTTGATTTGAAGGCGATCATCTTCCTTTGGAACTCGTGTATAGATGCTTTCACCTAAAAGGTCTTGGTATCAGCGTACAACCCAGGGAACGTTTTACTGTGCTCGTACCTTAGTCTAGCTGCCAACACCTTCTTGGAACGTCGTCTTCGTTATACCCTTGGTAGCCATTAGCCATTTCCATAGGTGCTTCTATCAACGCCTCTGTCTACGCTTCTTCGCCGTTTCGTCTCTTGGTATCGGCTTCGTCGCTATGGCTTCGCCCTTTGCTCGCGGCCAATCAATTGTCTCCGTTACCGTGACGTCAGCGTTCTCGGCCAATCAGTCGTCTGCGTTGCTGTGACGTCACCACTCTCGGCCAATCAGTTGTCCCCGTTGCCGTGACGTCACCACGTATCGGTAGTGGGTATTGTATAGCCAATCACCCTTACGAAAGTGTCTCCTAAACACCGTCACTACTGAGGTCATTTCAGAATCATTTTGAATACGTTACATATATATATATATATATATATATATATATATATATATATATATATATATATATATATATATATATATATATATATATATATAATTCATGGTTATATAGTGTGCTCTTTTTTCTCATTTTTCCTTGCCTAGCTACGTTTCTCAGAATGTGGCGATGATCTGTATAACATATTACAACGTTTGTGTCACTAAATGAATAGAAAAATTTACTATGTCCTATCTAACCCTGTATCAAGAGATCCACGAAGTTTCCAAGGTTGAGAAATACTGCAATAATATACTGTATATATTCCCGGTGGATATACAAGAATACGTTTTGTCAAGACTGCTTTCTGCTTGAGATTCTTTTGGTCCTTATTTCGATAATTTTCTAACGCTTCCAGGTAGACGGTGAAGAATTTTGACACAAAACCAGCAGTGAGAATCTTTCTAATGAGTATCTTACATTGACGAGTCCTTTTCTTCGTTTAAGTCATTGTGTTGCTTTTCTTTCATGGTTATTCCCAATTTCTTTTTGTAAATTCTGATTTTATTAATGGAGCTGCTGGTGCCCAATGTTTTTGTTTTAGACCAGGGACTCCCAAACTTTTCTGCTCATCGACCCCCTAGTAAAGTTTAAGATTTTCTATAGATCCCCAAACTATTAATTCACGAATTATGTCAGTTGTTCATTATTATTGGTGTTGTTATTGTTATTAATGCCAATGATATCATTATTATAGTTGGTATCATCCTTAATATTATTGTTATTATTACTAATATTATTCTTATTATTGTTATTATTATAGTTCTAGTTATCAATAGTGTTACCATCATTTTGATCCATTATAAAAGATCTGAATGACAACATTCATCAAGGCGACGGCGTTCCAATAATGATACAGATACTTTCACATATACATAAACATAAGTGTTTTACAATAAATATTTGTTATATATTCTTTATTATATTACTATAAGTAATATTCAAGCCATTAATATTACACAAGCTCGTCATCTTGATGTTCATTCACGATGTGGTTGTGTGTATGCGAGATTCTCCCTACATGGGAGAAAATAAGTTTAGATTTGCAGGAGGATGCCCAAGGTACAAAGAAATTTATTTGCATAGCTAACAAATTTAGAAGAAGTGCAGCTCCACCCTCATACACAGTCAAGAATAAAGAAGACAACAAACTACTGACAGGTCCCAGGGATATAGAAGACTGCTAGAAAGAACACTTCATGGGTCTGCTAAAGATCACGAATGACAGAGATACTTGAAAAGTCCTGCGTCTTCGTCATAGGACCACCCCCGAACTCCAAGAGCTGGAAGCCAACCGACCAAGAAAAATCCCCTGCCACTGGCTCTATGCAAGTGTCACCGACCCCTGGAAGCAGCGTCGGTTACCCAAACGAGCACCACAACCCTTTGTTTTATGACCCTTACATTTTTACTGAACTGAGGGGTGAATCTTCAGCGACCATCCCTCTTCTCCTACTATTAGCTGGAGAAGTAGAGATCAATCCTGGGCCCATCATAGAATACATGCCCCAAACCCAAACTCGAACAGACAAAGCACTCAGTTCAATACAAATTTGCAAAAACTTCACTTGCACAACACTTGCTAACATAAATCAATAAAGAAACAACTAGATATGTTCTATTTGCTCACCCATAATCTCACTCCTACCTTCCTAACCCCAACCCTGCACCCTTACCCACACCACTACCCATGCCATCCCCTCTCTTCCACCCTCCTCACCAATCACTCCTCTCCCTCATTCTAACTCGGATCCTAACCCCTCCCCACCAATACCCCAACCCCGGACAACAACCGACAACACATACAGAACACACATCAACATCTTACAACACTGATGGCATGAACACAAAAAACATGAGCTTGAAAGCGTCCTCAAACAACACAACATACACGTTGCCATCATACAGGAGACAAAACTAAGCTACTCTAAAAAAAAATCATAACTTCATTATTATTCGACAAGACTGGACTCATCACCCTAATCCACTAGTCTTTCTGCTTCGTGGAACACAAGGGCCACTGCCAAAATCCTCCTCCCTACCACAGACAACACAACCAATTCAAATCCAAACAGGCAACAAGTCCATAATGACAACAGTTAGCATGTACACCTCTCCATCATCCCCCACAGTTCCAAATAACTTAAGTCCTTATCTTATTAAAATTGTCACCATGCCTAATCTTATCATGGGTGGTGACTTTAATGCCAAGTCGTCAACATGGTATAACAACCCCGACAAGGACAAAGGGCTTGATATGCTAACACAACTTAACTCACTGACAATCATGAACAACACACAGTGACACAGGTCTTGTGATGTAAGCAGGGGCACCGTGCTTCTGGACCACCTTGACCCCTGTGCAGTCAAAAGACTGGTAGGTGACCACACAGTAGCTCCAGATAGTTGTTCTGTTTAACTTTCTCGACAGGCACTTCTTTTGCCAAGCACTGTATTTACCTAATTGTAGTATACGTTGGTTCCTGTCTCCTATTCTGTAATTTTCCAGCATACCTAGACTCAAACTCATGTCCTGTTCCAACTTAATCTATATCTTTGACTTCCAATTAATATATTTAGATTTAAACTCATGTATTGTTTGAGCTTGGACTATATCACCTAAGCTGTTCCACATATTTATGCATCTATATGGAAAACTGTATTTCTTCACATCCTTTCGACTTCTGGTCTTTCTTAATTTACTTCCATGGCCTCTTAAAGCCCACCCATATCTAATTAGAAGATCTCTTCTATCAATGTAATCTATTTCCTTTGGTGACCTGAACACTGCAACCATGCCACTTCTTTCTCTTCGATCTTTCACAAATTGAGCATCTCATGTGAAAGAGCTTGCTTATTGCCTCAGGCTAGTCTCATGGTACATGGAGTTACGTAAGTGACTTCACAATATAGATTAGCGATTAATAAAATAATATGTCATTACATGATTCAGTTAGCGTATGATTAATGAGTGATTATAACACGCACGCATACAGGAGTGACTGACGTGCTGCAAGAGAGGGGTGGGGTAGACTGTGTGTACATCGACCTGGAGAAGGCTTTTGACAAAGTACCTCATAGTCGGTAGTTAAGAATTATATTATTAATACTACTCTCATAAAAACTTTTGATGCCCTCAACAATGTTCCCCCGATACATTAGATTGGGGGAAAGCTGTTGAGGGCAGCCAAGAATTTTTATGAGAGTAGTACAGCTTGTGTCAGAATTGGGAATGGAGAGATCGAGTGCTCTGAGGTAAAGATGGAGCTACATTAGGGTTGTGTCATGTTGCCATGGTTGTTCAATGTAAACATGGAGGGGGCGCGTGAGTTAATGCAAGGGTAATGGGCAAGAGACTGGGGGTGGTTAAAGAAAATGGAGAGAAGTAGGAGGTGAGCCATTTGTTGTTTGCAGGGTCATATGGGGGATTAAGGCAGTTAGTGACAGTTTGGGAAGGTACGTACTAGGAGAAAGTTGAAGAAAAATGTGGGTAAAATTAAGGTGATGAGATGTACAAAGGGAGAGGAAGGCAGCAAGTTGGAGGCAATTGTTAAAGGAGAGAGACTGGAAGACGTGGAGAGCATTAGGTATTTGGGGTTGTATATGGCAGGAAAGGGAGGAGTGGAGGTGGAGGTAAATTGTAGATTGGGGGATTAAAATGTCATGAGAAATAGGCATCTGGGAATAGATGTAAAATGGAAATTATATAACGGGGTGATTGTGCCGATGACACTGTATGGGGAGAAGGCTTGGGATTTAACAGAGGCAGAGAGAATTTTAAACGTGTTTGAGATGAAATGTCTAAGAAGTATGGTAGGCTTTATAAGGTTGGATAGAGTGAGAAACAAGGAGGTAAGGAGGAGAGCAGGGGTGGAAAAGAAGATGGGAGACAGGGCTATTGAAAAAGTATTGGGATGGTTTGGACATATGGAAAGAATACGTGAAGAAAGATTACTAAAAGAGGTGTGGAAGGCAAGAGGGAAATGCCCGTTGAGCAAGGAAGGGAGAGGGTAGGAGATAGGGATAAGTGGAGAATGGCTGTGTATAAATGATATTGTAAAGCAAGGAAGGGAGGAGGCAGGGGACGGGGGGAGTAGGGAGTGGATGTATGTGAATGATATTTTGATGCAACCCCAGTCTCCTCTATTTTCCTCATGAGGGGACAGAGGTGGGATGGGTTGGTCATCGATTAAGTGAAACAGTCTTGCTGTGGATGCACTGTGTCTTGATGCATTGCATCCGACCAGGGGTAATGGGCAGGATACAAGGTGAACCTTTCATCCTCAAGGAGCTAAGATGAGAAGGAGGGAAGGGTGGTGGATGGGAGTGGAATGGGTGGGAGTATTTGTGCCTTTTGACTTGACTAAATCCCTTAGTACACAGATAGATAGACTTCACAGTCAACTTGTGTGTAAACTGGAGCACATTGGAGGAATGAGAGGCAAACTACTAGAATGGATGAAAGGGTTTTTTTTTTGTATGGAAGATACACGAGGACAGTAGTAGAGGATAGGATGTCAAAATATTTCCGTAAGGATCAGTGCTTGCACCAATAATGTTCTTTGTCTATGTAAATGACATGATGGAAGGTACAGGCTATGCTAATATGTTTGCAGATGACGCAGAAATCATGAGAAAACTTAAAAACGAGGAAGACTGTAGACTATTGCAGAAAGATCTAAATACTATTTTTGCATGAAACCAATAGTGGGAAACGAATATCAATAACAAAAAATGTAAAGTACTGGAAATGGTCAATAGCTGCAAAAGACCATCCTTAAACTAATCCTTAGGAAGAAAAGCCATTACAAAAGCAAAAGAGAAGAAAGATTTGGGAGTGTTAGTAAAAGGATTACAAAGGCGGAGCATGCCGACAGGAGACCTTTTGGTCCATATCTAGGTCGGATGCGAAAGAAAAAAAATCATAATAATAATAAAATAATAAATATAAACTATAATAATGTAAATAACAAATAAAATACATAAATAAATGCATAGGTATAGTTAAATAATAAACAAACAGGAAAATAGTAAATAATAATAAATTGACATATAACTAATAATTTATGAAAATCAGACAGACAAATGATAACAAAACAAAAACAAATAATGTAAAATAAATGATAATCATTACAGCATCTTCCTTAGGTGTTTATCTAAATGATTCTTAAAGCTTCGAACTGAACTACATTGCACTACCTGACATATTGTCACCTGACTGATATAGCAGGATTGTGGAAGGGATGCACAGAGTGCTACAGAAGATTAAGGTGACTTTTCACTATATAGATGAAGAGATGATAAAAAAAAAAAACTCATTGAAACCCTGATCAACCCAAGACTGGAATACGTGTCAGTAATAGGGTCTGACGTCTTGTCGGCAACTGCCACTTTCATGAAAAGTAATAGGGTCCCCACACAGTGAACGATATTAGCAAGATCGAGAGAAAACAAAGTTTAGCAACCAAATTGGTCCCTTGTCTGACAGATAATCCACACGAGGAAAGTCTAAAATCACTGTGTCTGGAAGCCATGAAAGATCGAAGAGAAAGGTGACATGATTACAGTAGTCAGGTCACTAAAGGGGATAGAATGCATTGGCAGAAGAGATCTCTTGATTGGATATGGGAGAGCATTAGAGTTCATGGGAACAAATTAAGAAAAAACACATGTCGAAAGGATGTGAAGAAATACAGTTTTCCACATAAATGCAAAAATACTTGGAATAGCTTGGAAAGTGATATAACCCCAGTTCGAACAATACATGAATTCAAATATAAATATGATAATTGGAAATCAAGGATATAGGTTAAGTTGGAATTGTACATGAATTTGAGGCTAGGTATGATCAAGTTTAGAGAATAGGAGACGGGACCCAACGAGCGTTACTCTTTTCCTATATTACAATTATAAATACAAAACCTGAGACATCAAATCCGTCACAAGCTGCTACGTGTCTCTCAATTGGTCGATGTTGCCATATGGAATTCATTATGTTGTAGCTATTGACTGCTATGATCCACCACGTTCTTTATCGTTCCGCACAATAATCCTCCTGTTATTTATATCAATATCATTAAGAAATAAGATGAATAATAGAAAATAGTAACCACAAACATTAATTCAACGGACAGCAACTTCCCACCCCACCACGGATGTGCTGCCGGCGGATTCATATTCTATACTGTTGCGATTAAAAAATGTATATATATTTTTTTAGAAGTGCTCACCTACGCGATATAGCAATAGAAAATTAAACTTTTTTTTTTGTAAGTTATAATACATCAATATAAAATAAGAGAAAAAGTTGCTGAAAGCGAACCACGACGACTGCTTGAGACACCTTTGGCGTCATTTCGCTGTTGAATATTTCTGACTTAGAGTGACTTCATCTCCCATTATGGAAAACGTGACGACCTGTTGCGGAATATTTGCACTGGCCCTGCATAAGACCACATGCAGTCATACATTGATTCCTCTAATAATTACCACCTTACGTACTACCTGAAATGGGTATCATTTTAGAAGTGCACAACTGATATATATAAAAAATATAAATTAATTCTGTAAGTGAAACACATCAACGTAATATCTGTTTTTCTTTTGGGAAATAAAAAATGCTAAAAGCTGGCTTCTTAACAGTATTTGTGAAGTTTCGTATCACCCACTCGCACGACAATTTATACATTTTTTTGCGTCTATATTACAACTCCAACTTTTATTTGTAACGTTTCTTGCGGAAATTAATATTAAGGGAAGGTATCGGTAATTATTTTTTTCACCATCCCTTGAAACTAATTTCCGCAAGAAATGTTACGAGCGGATGAGACGAAACTTCAAATATTCCGTTTTGACAAGTGCAGCAGCACCTAAAACAAAGAACCAATCATAACTACGATTTATCATACACCATACATTTGAGCTACGTCCCATTTCAGGGATTTGATTGTTTTTTTTTTGTTGTTTTTTTACCCCTAATTTGTACTTCCCAAAAAAAGCTGTTTACGCCAAATTTGAGGGTCATAATTGAACGAAACACACACAAAAATTAAAAAAGAAAAATGCATTATTATAAAAAAAAACCTTAGTTGTGCAACTCTAAATTTTTACCCTGAAATGCACTGTTATATCAGTAATTATGACAGGGATGGTATAATATTGGAGTACTTACCCCGGTTCTGTTATTAGAAGTAAAATTGTTCTTTATAACCCTACACCATTCAGGTGCCAATGTTTCACGTCTCGGGAAAGTATAGACACTTTGGTACCAGTAGGATAATTTCCGTTGCAACAAGATTCACAACACTTGCTGGGCATGTTGATGTATGCAATTATGCAAAAGTTCTTTCACTAAATTGTCGTAACACTTCACCGTGACCTAGAACGCCTTTATTATCACTGACAACTGACTGATACTGATTTTGCGTTATCGCCTTTGAAACGAAAGCGACTCGGCGTTTTGTTTTGTTTTTTCAGAAGTTATTGGGTAGTGCTAATTGTTCTTTTTATTTGTTTCCATAGTTCTCCTATGTACTTTAAATATTTTTCTATTGTTCTTTCATCAGGATTTTTAAACAAAATTATTTCTTCTATCGATGCGTTTTCATTTATGTTAAAATTTCTTCGTAATATCGTGTCACAGTCCAAGATGAAATGGTGTAAGGTTTCAATTTCTCTGTTTTGGCATATATTTCACGTTATTTCTCTTCATATGAATATCTTCTAGTTAAATTGTAGTGAGTTTGTTCTGCATTTAAACTTTGGAGAAAATTGTATTAAATGAATGAAAAATTTAGTGAAGTTATTTTTACTGAAAGATCATTTTTGCCTTTATGTGCATTTATAACTGTTATGTAAAGCCACACAGTTAAAAGACTCAATTTCTAACATCAGAAAAAACAGTAAACTGTATTGAATAATTTCACATAGTTCTAAAAGAAACAGAAACTTAGAATTATGGGAAATATGACGAACAGCAAAATAGACTAACTTATGAATTTGTTTTATTAATACGGCCACTAAAAACGAGATAATCAAATCAAATATGTAATTAGAGCCGTTTGTGATGTAGCATTTGTATTCTATTTAGATTAAATTTGAACCCTGATGTTACCGTTTTTGTTCATGCGTAGACACACACACACACATACACACTCAGACACAGACACACACACACACACACACACACATATATATATATATATATATATATATATATATATATATATACATATATATATATATATATAATATGTATATATATATATATATATATATATATTATAAATGTAGATATAGATATATACATATTATATACCAACGGATTTTCCCCTTACAAGGGAGGTAGCCCCCCCCCCCAAAAAAAAAAAAACATAAAACCCACTCCCACCCATTCCATCCACACATACCCCACTCCCATTCACCCCCTCCCTCTTATCTTGGCTCCTCTTGGGTGACGGGTCATCAGTGCATCTCGCCCACTGCCCTGGGTCAGAGGCAATGTAGCAAAACACATCGCATCCACAGCAAGGCCGCTTCATTAAATCGGCTAAACCCCTCTCCGTCCCCTCATGCAGAAAGAGAGAAGACGGAGAGAAATCCCTTTGGCTGCGTCAAAATATCATTCAAACATATTCCTTCACCCCCCTATCCTCCACCAAATCCCTTTCATGCATCACAGTATCATCCATACACAATTGTTCTCCAGTCACCCCTATCTGTCTTCTCCCGTTCTTCCTCAACAGATATTCCCCTCTTTCACAATGCCCCTTTTACTCATCCATCTGTCTCATCCTTGGTCGCCCCTTCATATTCACTCCTTCTATCTCTGCCTTCCACACTTCTTTTATTAATCTTTCTTCACTCTTTCTTTCCATATGTCCAAACCATTCCAGTATTCTTTCATCAACCCTATCCAGTGCTGTCAGCACAATCACTCCTTCATACAATCTCCTCTTAGCATTCATTCCCAAATGTCTATTTCTCAATACAAATTTTAACCCCCCCAAGCCATTTACTTGTTTCTCTTAATCTACATTCTACCTCCATCTCCACTCCTCCCTTTCCCGCCACATTCACACCCAAGTATCTAAAACTATCCACTTCCTCTAGTCTCTCTCCCTTAATACTCATTTCCAATTTGCTGCTACATTTTCCC
>NC_134778.1:21797944-21842944 GCF_046742065.1 Oratosquilla oratoria | reverse complement strand
TTGATACACTCATAAAGTTTTCTCTTACGTCCGGCATGCACTTGAGTATGTGGTGTGAGGAAGTTCAGCCTGCACGACTGGCAGTGGCCTGAGCCTTACAAAGTAAAGGACATGTACACGTTAGCTTGCCGCATTCACTAATTTGCCGTGTGAAATTCGCATCTATTTTTCAGTGAAGAGATATTTGAAGATATTAGCCATGCCTAAGCTATCCAAACAAAAGGCACACTTGCAGAAGATAAGAACGTCTACATTAGCAACTCAAGGGGAGAAAGAAAGAACCCCAGCATCAACTTTGTTATCACCACCTCCGCCACCACCACTAGTACTCCCTCCAGCAGCTCTCTCCCTTCCATCTACATCCACATCCTCAGCACCTGATCCTCTGTCCTCTACACCTATATCAGACAAGTTGTCTTTACGCAAACAACTGTTTGCTAACAAGTGGCTACAAGGATGCCTCCTTGTTGCAACACCTTGGGTTTAGAGTCTCAAACCTCACAGTGATGTCCCTGATGCAGCAAGAGCCTGTTCCAACACCAGAAAGGAAACCCAAGAACTCAAACTTTGCGACAAAGAGTGAGGTGGCGGCTTATGAGACCCTCACTTTGAGTGAATAATATCCTACACTGTAGGAGGGTACAAAGTGCCTAAGTTACTTGAAAGATGCAAAATCATCATGAAAATACAATGGAACCTGTTTTCAATGGGTCTTAGGAGGTCCGATGTAAAATTTAGTCAAACTAAGAAAAAAAGAAGTTTAACACTCATTTCTGAAAAATGTAAGTTTTTGATACTCAAAGTCTATCTCCTCCCTCAATTTTCAACCGATTTTTGCATATGAGGTCTCTATTAATAGCTAGATAAATGACAAAAAATAAAATAGAGAGTTTTTTTGCATATGTTAAATAATTTTTTTTAATAACGTGTCAAAGTCAAAATTTTGCTTTTTTTTCGATAATTTTTTTTAATATTTTTTTTCCTCGGCGTTAAACAAAGATATTAAAAAAAGCTTTCTATTTTGTTTTTTTATATATGTAGAAGATTCTTTTGCTGTAAAATGAAAGACATCGAATAAAAATTGTAAGAGGAGATAGGATTTGAAAGAAGCCCAAAAATATGGTATTTTTTACGTTTTTTATTACAAAATAAAAAACTACTAGTCAGATCTGAATAAAACTCATGCTGTGAAGGTTTCCTCAGACCTAGATATCACACAGAAAAAATCAGCAAGATCCTTCAGAAAAAAAGATTTTGGGCGGGGGGTCCCCTTAAAAGCTTTTCCATTTTATTTGCGGAAGGGACCATGAGGGTGGTGGAGGTAGGGGGCAGTCTGTAGGAGATGTAAGGATTGTTTTTATTGTGAGTTGTAACTTACTAGCGTTTTTATCCTTTTACACAACCTCACACCGCTTTCGTGAGTTATATTTCATGTGTTGGCATAATTGTGAGATATTTAGAGTTTGGATAGTGGTCCTGTTTTCTGTAAGGCCTGGAGAGTTTATAGAGGTAGTGTGATGATTTGTTGGTCTTCTTGAATTTGGTGTATATGGAGCTTGTTTTTTTTATTTCTTCTTTTCTTATTTCTTCTTTTCTTATTTCTTCTTTTCTTATTTCTTCTTTTCTTATTTCTTCTTTTCTTATTTCTTCTTTTCTCATTTCTTCTTTTCTCATTTCTTCTTTTCTCTTTTCTTCTTTTCTCTTTTCTTCTTTTCTCTTTTCTTCTTTTCTCTTTTCTTCTTTTCTCTTTTCTTCTTTTCTCTTTTCTTCTTTTCTCTTTTCTTCTTTTCTCTTTTCTTCTTTTCTCTTTTCTTCTTTTCTTCTTTTCTTCTTTTCTTCTTTTCTTCTTTTCTCTTTTCTTCTTTCTTCTTTTCTTCTTTCTTCTTTTCTTCTTTCTTCTTTTCTTCTTTCTTCTTTTCTTCTTTCTTCTTTTCTTCTTTCTTCTTTTCTTCTTTCTTCTTTTCTTCTTTCTTCTTTTCTTATTTCTTCTTTTCTTATTTCTTCTTTTCTTATTTCTTCTTTTCTTATTTCTTCTTTTCTTATTTCTTCTTTTCTTATTTCTTCTTTTCTTATTTCTTCTTTTCTTATTTCTTCTTCTTCTTCTTCTTCTTCTTCTTCTTCTTCTTCTTCTTCTTCTTCTTCTTTTTCTTTTTCTTTTTCTTCTTTTTCTTCTTCTTTTTCTTCTTCTTTTTCTTCTTTTTCTTCTTCTTTTTCTTCTTCTTTTTCTTCTTCTTTTTCTTCTTCTTCTTCTTCTTCTTCTTCTTCTTCTTCTTCTTCTTTTTCTTTTTCTTTTTCTTTTTCTTTTTCTTTTTCTTTTTCTTTTTCTTTTTCTTTTTCTTCTTCTTCTTCTTCTTCTTCTTCTTCTTCTTCTTCTTCCTCTTCTTCTCTTCTTCTTCCTCTATATGGTTTGCTCAGTGTTACTATTGGTCTCCTTACCACCCGGTTAGCATTACTGATCGGAGAATTGAGTACTAATTACTAGGAAAGGAGTAGATGCATCAAAATGAGAGGATTCGCCCTTCGAGATGCCTCGTCATTTCCATTGTCAGTGACGCTTACATGAGATGACACCCAACAGAAGGATGCAGATTTAAAGCATTGGGTAGAGATCTGAATGATCCAAGAATGGACTTTGTGGACGGACATTGTTCATACACTACGTTAATCTGATACGATTGTATAGGATGCAGGGGAGAGCTGTGCAAACATGTAAGGCTGTGAAGATGACAGTGGGCTCAGTATTGAAGACTGAGGTGATGGGGGTGAAAATGTTCAGGTTTTGTTTCAGTTAGGGAGATTGCTATATAATCCATTCCATGGATATCAGCGGAAATCACCGCTATATATGTTCATATTTGCGAAATGGGTAGATAGGTGGTAGAGAGATTCCTGTCAAATTGCTTCAGTTGGTATTTGATCTTTTGTTAATGTTGCTAAGACGAAAAAGCGATTTTGAGGGAAGTAGCCAGGAGTCTTGAGTAGGCGTTGTTGTAGAAAGGATATTCTTTCATATCAAGTCTGCCATTATTTGACCATATGGAAGGGCTTTATGTGGATTGTTGGATTCTTGATGATTAGCTAAGGTTTCAATGGTGTTTAAGATTGGGTTTGTAGGGGTGTCATTAGTGACAGAAATGTTAACATTTTAGTGGTGTCAAAGTGTGGAGAATGTCCTGGGGTATTGACTCTGCATACAATCTTTTTTAGTGCGGTGCTGCGAAAGACACCTGTGCTGAGGATTAGGCCATGGGAATGTATACGTTCTACCTTGCATGAGAAATCACATAAACTCGTGATTCTAAATATGCGGAAAAACCACCAAGGAAAAAAATAATCTGATGACCAAGCGCTTTCGTCTATTCAGACATCCTCAGGATGTCTGAATAGACGAAAGCGCTTGGTCATCAGTTTATCTTTTTCTTTGGTGGTTTTTCCGCATACGTTCCACCATTCGGAGAACCCTGGGTATAACAGAGAAGTAGACTTTACATCCGTATTCAGGCAAGATCAGTAATTATAGGTAGTCCAAGTCAAGGTCCACTTCGTCCAGGTATGCGTCATATTGGTGGTTAATAGGGTTGCGTTGACTTAGGAATACAATATCTCTTAATGGGACAGTGGTTTGAAGCATTTGGATCTATTGATAAGGTCAAAGACGATGAATATTACCCTCAGTTGAGAGGTTGGGTAGGTGCTCTGGGGTTTCCATTGTAAATTGTTTTCCAGTATTTGGGTGGCTTCGCTCAAAAGGAATTGTTGTGGGATCGAGCAGGGAAGCAAAAGAGGGACTTGGTTTTGCGAAGGCTGTTGTTCCTTCCTTTTTTTTTTTATAAGTATCATTCAAACCACATTATGGGTGACCATGCTGGGAGTGGCTCCCCAACCATAATAGGTTCGGGGAGGCTATATTTAGTGCACCTTGTTCTAGACCAGGGGTTCTTAACCTTTTTTTTTTTCCAATTCCCAACTTTTTAGTGAGCCAACTCTCCATTTCCCACCACAGCATCGGTCTTTGACAAATTCGATTTTAACCCATGCAGTGTTTAGTTACTAAACACTGCATGGGTTAAAATCGAATTTGTATATTTACAAATTCACAAAATGTGACAAAAAGAAGACACCAGAAACAAACAAAAAGAAACAAAAACACATCGATTAAAAAAAAAAAGACAGTGGTTCTTCTGTCCGACCGGTCATTCCCCACTTGGCAACTCCGCCATTCCCCACCAGTGGGGAATTCCTCACAGGTTAAGAACCACTGTTCCAGACCCTTCCCAATGTGGGGTGTTCAGTCATGCAGATAGCTGTCGAGCTGTATTACTACCCATACATAGGGCGAAAAATAGGCCTGAACAACCTGTTGTGTGTATTGTGACTAAGGGCTTTCAGAGATCACCATTTCCTACCCCAATCATCACGTTTTATCATTGAAGGTATTATGGATGATAGTTGGAAAATTGAAGATGTTATAGGAGAGACTGAATGTATTGTCAGTCGCAGCTGCTCCCTCATTCTCAGCGTTACTCAGGGGTCACCACTCGGGAATTGGTGATGTAGCAATTTTCGAATCACGTTTAAGAGTTCTTGTCTCCGTCTTCTTAGGTAAGAGGTAGGTAGAGTGGGTTGCAAGACCTTAAGTGGGATTTCTAGCATGTAAGGAAAACCTAACCTCGGTCACAGGGAAGTGGTGCGGAGCAGGCCGGGAGTGTAACAGAGGGACCTTCGTTTTGCTGCATCATTTTCATTGTCGTTTGGTTTTTCATGCCACAGACGGGTGATCATGTTGGGGATACCTCCCCATCCAGGTTATGTTTAGGGAGACCTTGTCTAAGCCATACTGGGGTAATGACTGCATGCTAACAAGGACAATGCTTCAGGGACTGTTTTGGGAGTCCCCTACAGACCGACGGCACACATCATTTGTCTACGTTAGAGGTGGAATCTTTACTCATAGAGAAATTATGCTACTTTTGCACTACAATTGTCCCTCTTTTACGCTGTTACCCTAAGAAGTCTACTGCCATGTTTCCCATGCTTGTCGTAAAAGGTAAATAAGTGGGATGGAGTGATGGGACTAGGGATCCTACTGTCTGTATGTTTATCCTACGAAAAGTCAGGGCATAGGAGGATATACGAGGACTCCAACAAAAACCATAATAATGGGTCATCAAATGTGCGTGGTTGTGGTACGAATGAGAGTCGAGGGAAAGAGGTTGGCAGCTTGTTTGTAAGAAGGAGGATGGACGTGTTAGAGTTAAATGAAACCAAGTTGAAAAGGGGCAAGCTTGAGTTTGGGAATGTGGTTGAGAGGGTGTCGGGAGTGATGAAAGGGCTGGTAATTGATGAGATAGGAACAGCGTAGTGGGGTGGAGGGAAGAGTTTTCGAGATTGATGTGGGTGAAGGTGAACCTAGGATGATAGACTTTTTTTTGTGAGTGAATATAGTCCTGGAAGCGAGGCAAATAAAGAGGAAACAGAGGCTTTTTGGATCGACTTTAGTAAGCATTAAGAGAAATTTATGAGAACTGTAAATATAGTGTTGAAGAATTTCAGTACTAGAGTAGAAGAGGAACTGATAGATGGAGTAGTAGGTTTTGCGTGCCAAGAAAGAACTATAGTGGAGGTGATGATGTTGGAGATTTTTTTTCCTTGGTTTGCGGGGCTAGTACCCACTCGGGCCCCAGCCTTGCAGTTGGTGCAAATCAGTTCATATGCACGGTTTGTTGTCTACACGATGCCACTCTTATTAGCGGCGGTGCCCTTATCTCAGGGGAGGGGATGGGTACCCCTCAACCGCAGGCGGCGCCAGGGAAGGGGTGTGCCCCAAGAAGGTGAGGGTTGCCTCGGAAGGGGAGACTTTGAGGTGCCGCACCACACCTGCCGCGATGAGTGGCGGGCTGAGTCCCCGGCAAACAAATGGCAGTGGCTCTACACTCTAGCACTTCGGCCCCACAGATTTTGCAGCGTTCATGATCGTCTCTTCCCGCGCGTAGCACTTGCCACCCACAGAGACATCCTATGCGGATCCTGTGGACGGTAGATTCCGCCTTTCTATCCGGAGGCAGGCGGAATGCCTCGTACTTAGTGACGAGGTAGTACCACAGCGCTGACTCCGAAGTATGAAGTTTGCTGCTGCGGTTGGCCTTGGCCATTAATCTGGCCTTCTTGATGGTGGCGCCCTTAATCCGTGAGATCGTGGGTGCCAGGAGCATTGTGATTGGCCTGAACCTCGTCGCGGTCTTGGCATCATCCGTAATAGTGTGCCCTGGAATCCCGATGTGATTGGAGATCCAGTGAAATGTTGCAGACCTTTCATGATGGTTCAAAAGGTGCAGCGAGGGCTAGGTTAATGTCGTTAAGTAGACACCATCCGTTGTCATCGCGGACCGAACGACGTCAATAGCACCCCTCGAGTCTGTGTGGATCACGACTGCCACCTGCCCAGCAGAGAGAGCGTGGTCCAGGGCCTTGGAAATAGCAGCAAACTCCATCTGAAGAGAAGAGCTTTCGTCACACACTCTCCATAGCGCGGTCATCCCATCGGCGGTTCCAAAAACCGCGCCATACCTTCTCATGAGGGGGTCCACAGAACCGTCCGTGTAGCACGACAAGCTCGTTTTGGGGGTTGGGGTAGGGGGGGGGGGGTGTTGATGGACCTTCTGGATTCAAGGACCATGGGTCGCAACGGTGCCGGGTCTCAGTCGGCCTTACTGTTGAGATGGAAAAGTTGGAAGCTGGTGCAGAGATTTTCAACGTGTGTTGGGGGGGGGGGCATAATATGGAATAGAGCCGTCTAGAGCAAGTCACCGAACCAATTCCCGGAGTTCAAAGGCATGGATCGTATTCACCACATGGGCCCTACAGGAGTGATCGGTGGGGTCTTCCTCAACGTCTAGGGCACTCAGGAGGGAGGTCTTCACTTGGGCCGGTCAAAAGTCAGGCGAGCAGGCAGGAAGAAAGCCTCTCCGCCCGTAGGCGAAGGGAGGTAACTCCCGCTTCCTGTCTAAGATTGAACACACTAGCCCATGGAGGGGCAGCAGTGATAGTACGGAGACCCTGGTTTCGGAGAACTTCGAGCTTGTCCCACGAGCTGAGCCGGAGGGAGATGAGAACCACAGCGGCTTAGTCCACCACCGACTGTATTGCTTGAATATAGTACATCCGGAGAACCTTGTGCCCGTCACCAAGCCGGAGTATCGTCAAGGTTCTGAGGAGATTCAATCTCGTCGTCACGGCCTCACGGAGGTACCTGACCTCCGAAGCGAAGGAGAGCCTGGCGTCCATCCAGATGCCCAAGTATTGGTAGGTGGTCACCCAAGAGAGGATGTCGCCTTGAAGAGCAAGATGGGGGTGCTGCTTCCGCGTCCTCAGACTCATTGCTCTAGTCTTGGCCGTCGAGATCTTCTGTCCCAGCCTTTCACATTCCTGGGAGAGGCGATTGAGTGCCCTCAGGTCAGCCGTGGCCATGACAGTGTGGGCCACAGCCTCTCTATCCTGTCGAAGGAAGTGCTGTTCCTGCCGGACAGGAAGGGGTAGTTAGGCAGAAAAAGGAGCGGTCCGCAAATTGCTACGTCAACAGTCGCTTGTTGTTTGGGCTGTGGGAGAGTGAGCTAGCAGTAGTTTGGGCAGAGAAAGTGCCACACCATTCCAGACACTTTTCTTTCCGGACCCTACGGGTAATCGCCCGCCCACGTGTGCCTGATGGCAAAGCGCAGGAGAGCATGTGCCTCGAGGGATGGTTGGCGCCGCAGAAAATTACGGAATACATTTACTCTGTGATTTTGCTCCCCTACGATATCGTTATAGTATCACCGGTCAGCACACCGATTGAAGCCTGAATTAATTTTGGGGACAGGTCGTTCCAGCAGCAGGCTGGACGGCAGCGACAAAGTCTCGATGTAGATTGCCTATGCCCTGTGGCGGGGCACGTTGGTTAAGTTCTTCCTGGAAAAAGGTCCAGTTGGCCTTTCCAGTATTCCAGCGTCGAGCTGGGGGAGGAGGAGGAGGAGGAGAAAGAGGAGGAGGAGGAGGAGGGGGAGGGGGAGAGGGAGGAGGTCCACAGCAAAATAGTCACTAGTGAGCTGCGGATCCACCATCCAACGAGCATGAAGAGCCATGCACGTGGACAGCAGAGCGAGGTCCCGGCGCCCTCCCAAATTATGAGTAGCCTCCCCAGAGTTCAGTAGGGCGACTTCAGGTATCTCCCTCCAGACCAGAAGATGTTAAGATGTGTTGAAGAAAGTCAATATCAAAATAGAAAAATAGGTATAAGATGGGTGGGAGTGGGCGTATGTTTTGGCTAGCTACCTCCCTCATAATGAGGAAGAAACCTTAAGGTATACATATCTAAATATATGTTTAGGGTACCTTTTCTAGCTGTTCCCCATGTAGGACAGCAGAGTGGGTTCTGAATAGGGCTGTTCAGTTGTTGTTGTTGTCGTTCCCTAGACTGTCTGTCCGAGCAGTCCCCTCTCCCCAAGGAATGCCACAGCCAAAACTGGGTTTTCCCACAAATCCTTTATAGAGTGTATGTTGTGTTGTTTGCGTGCATGATTGTGTATAATGCAGTCTTCCATTATGTGTTGTATGATATGGGGTGAAGTGTTACATCCTGGGCAGCTGTTCACAATGCGGTCATCCAGCCTCTTCTGGTACCTTAGAAGTGCTGGGTGGTGGCCGCACCGCAGTCTGGCCAGGTGGACTCTGTCCTTTCGTGGGAGAGAGGATTCAGAAGGGTGGCTATCTGGGGGTCTGGCATGCAGCAGTGTGTTGTCTTTCAGTGTGTTAATGGAGCGGTGAGTGATATGATTATGAATATGTTTCCGGAGGCTGGTATTTGGTGGTTGTGGAGGAAGAGAAGAGAGTATCTGTGTGTGATACAGGTCTTTGGGTGTTGTTTTAATGTTTCTTGGTGTGTGTGGGTGTTCTGCTATGTAGTGTAGGGTTGTTCAGTTATGTAGGCTGCTGTCAAGCTGTGTTATTCCTTGGTCCTACCACAGGGCGACCACTGGGCCCACACTACCCATTATGTGGGTTGTTACTAAGGATTTCCAGAGATCAGCCCTCATCATCGTGTACCATTGCCAATAGACTTTTGGTAGTTAGTTGGAAGAAGGAAGTTACTGTTAATAGAAGATGGCCAGATTAAATATACTTTCCATCTTGTTAGCCTCCTCTCTCTTGACATCAGCTCCAGGGCACCACTTGGAGGTGGTAAGACCGTAGTTGGTTTTCCTGTATTCCGTTTTCGAATCCCACTTTCAAATCTTCCTTCCCTATTCTTAGGTAAGAGACAAAGTAGAGGGCGGCAAGACCTTGAAATGAGGTTCATAGCAAGGAAAGAAAACCGAACCCCTCCTCTTCCTACTAAGAAGTTAAAGAGGTTGAATGATCTCCAAGAAATTTATGACAGGTACAGAATACCTAGGTAAGTTAATCTTTGTTCTCACACCATTAATACTGGAAGACTTTGGTTATTAGATATTCTAGATAGCTGGAGGATAGTTCCAATTCTATCTTTCTATGTACCAATGGTTTCTTCCTCCTTATAAGGAAGGTTGCCAAGTCAAAGGCATGTATCCACTACCTTCCACTACCCTCGTTTCCCTCTTATTTTAGCTCCTTGTGGATGAAGGGTCATCACTGTCTCCTGCCCAGTGTTCAGGTTGGAAGCAATTCAGAAAGGCACAGCACATCCACACCAGGGATACTTCACTGCCATGGCAGCCCCTCCTTTCCATCCTCTCATGCAGAAATAGATCAGACGGGGTTATATCAAAATATCATCCATACACACCCATCTCCCACTCAACCCTATCCCCTGCCTTCTCCCTTCCTTGTTCAGCAGACATTCACCTCTTGCTCAAAGCCCCTTTCACTCCATCCATCCACCTCATCCTTGGTCATCACCTCTAGTTCACTCCATACACCTCTACTTTCTGCATCTCTTACTAATCTTTCTTCACTCGCTCTTTCCATGTGTCCGAATCATCCCAATAATCTTTCAACAGCCCTGTCTTCCATCTCCCTTTCCACCCATGCTCTCTTCCTTACCTCATTTCTCACTCTATCCAACCTTACAACCCCTACCATACTTCTCAGACCATCTTAAACACATTTAAAATCCTCCTTTATACACCTCACAAATTCCAAGTTTCCACCCCATACAAGTGTTTTAGGCACAATCAATTCTTCATATAATGTCTTCGCATCCATTACCAGATGTCTTTTTTTCATGACTCTTTCCAATCCTCCAAGATATTTACTTGCTTCTTCAGTCTATAATTTACCTCCACTCCATTTCCTGCCACATGCAACTCCAAATACTTAAAACTCTTCATTTATTCCAGTCTCTCTCCTTTAAGACTTGCTTCCAACTTGTTGCCATCCTCTTCCCTTGTAAATCTCGTCACCTTGCTTTTACCCACATTTACCTTTAACTTCCTGTTGCATACCTTTCCCAAACTCCATCACCAACTGCCTTACTCCCTCCTCTGACCTTGCCACAAGTGCAGTGTCATCTGCAAACATCAACTGGCTCACCTCTCACTTCTCTCCACTATCCCTGACCATCTCCAATCCCCTATCCATCACTCTCGCATTTACCTCCTGTGCCATACCACGTACACATTGAACAGCCATGACAACACAGCACAGCCCTGATGTAGCCCAGTGTTAATCTCAAACAACTTGCTCTCTCCATTTCCAATCTTAACACAGGCTCTACTCTCATAAAAACTTTTAACTGCCCTTGACAGCCTTCCCCCCAGTTCCATATATCTGTAGTACCTTCCTGTCTATCCTGCCATAAGCCTTCTCCAAATCCATTAAGGTCTAAAAAACATCCTTACCTTTTGCCAAAGCCTTCTCATAAAAATCCGACCCACACATCCTCTACCTTTCCTAAACCCACACTGCTCCTCACCAATTCCCTCTGTTCCTCTCTTGATCATCTTGATTAAAATCCTCCTATAAACTTTCCCAACTATTCAACAAATTTATCCCCCTAAAACTACTACAATCACATTTGTCCCCTTATCCTTTGTAAAGTAGAACTATACAGGCACTCCTCCAGTCTTCCAGCACTCTACCCTCCCCTAGACATGCATCAAACCTCGCTACCCAGTCCACAATTACTGTACATCCTTCCTTCACGCTCTGCATGACACCCAACTCTGATGCATTACCTCATTTTTTCTTACATTTCTTCCATTTTCCTCTTCCATCACCATTTTTCAGAACCTCCCACTGCCACCATAAATCCATTTCAATCCTCTTCATTCAACAACTCTCTAAAATACTCTACCAATCTTCCCCTTACTGCCTTAACTTCCATTAACATCTGTCCACCTGCACCTTTTACCTGACTCGCCTCACCTTCCTTTCAAAACATTTTTATTCTTTTCAAAAAATTTTCAGTCATACTCTTACCCCATTTTACTTTGTGTACTTTTGGTAGTACATGAGGGGACAGAGAAGGGAGGTGGGGGGGGTTGCTGATTAAATGAAGCATCCTTGCTGTGGGGGTGCCATTTCTTGCTACATTGCTTTTGACCTAGGGCAATGGCTGAGATGCAGAGATGACCAGTCATCCAGGAGCCAAGAAAAGAGGGAGGGAGAGAGGGATGGTGAATGGGAATGGAGTGGGTAGGGATGAAATGAATGGGAGTGGAATTATGCCTTTTGACTTTGGCTACCTCCCTTGTAAGGGGGAAAAAGCCTTTGGTGTATGTTATGTGTGCTTTTGGTAGCGAGTGAATACAATGTTTGTCAGTTACAATTTTACAATTAAAATCAACACAATGATGGGAGTTCAACCTAGGGGATACAACAAGGTGAGTAGACAGCAGTTGGTATTCCCCTAATCATCCTGTCTCTAACTCCTGGACATCTTGCTACCTCTTTGGCAGACTATGAAGCAGAATTGCAAGACCTTGGAACATTTAGAACAGGTACAAGATGCATGGGCAAGAAAAATGCATCACATCTAAGGGTGACTTTACTGACAATAACTCTTCAGCCAGATTCAAGAGAGACTATTTTTGGCGGCAAATTTTCTAACATTCTCCCAATGTGGGGTGAGCAGTGTACATTCCAAATAGTAGGAATTGGAGAAGAATCGAGGCTCCCCAGGTAGGTGGCCAGGCATCAAATTGTTATATTACCTTTAGGGATGCACAATTGCCAGATGCCCCTTATCCATTTTAGTATCATGTAGGAAAAAAAGGACAAAAGACAAATACAAAATTTTATTACTGTGCCTGAGTACAAGGAATGTACCTGGGTGAAATATTAGCTTCTCTATGGTGTACATTTAGTAAAAGTATGTAAACAAAGTGTTAAAAACGGTATGATGAATATAAAGAGTACAAAAATAACTGAGTGATAGCTGATACACTGTTGGTCATTAAGTATTGAAGCGTAAAAAATTACCTTTTTGTCACAATGCCTTGGAAACCCAAAGGCCAAGTTACTTGGGTTGGTCGGATAAAGAGCTCATTTCCAAAATATATCAAATCCCATAAGTGTTGAATATGATAAAAAAAGAAGCTGAAAAAAAACAACCACTGAGGCTATTAAAGTAAAAGTTTATTCTCTTTTCTACGACTTTCCTGATCCATATTTTTATTTCTCCTTTTTTGACAATATTATGTTGATTGGTCAATCGATTGCCCTAGGTCTCTTGCACGAGACCCATGGCTTTAATACATTTTGGAAATAAACTCTGGAATTACCATGGTCACCAAGGGATTCGTACACTACCAACACTAAGGCAAACATATCCGAAACTTGCAAATGTATCTATATTTGCACATCACTTTTTCATCAATTGTACCAGAGGTTGCTTACACAGCAAATCTAACTGTGCATCTAGTGATCACCGTATCTTAAATAAAAAAAGTGCAGTGCCTGTATGCAGAAGAAATACAAGGTTTAAATACTGTTAACTATATGATCTAGAATTTTTTGTTACAACTCCTAAGTGCTGAACAATACTGATATTAGTAACTTTATGTGCTGCATTCCTGTCTATAAGAAAACTAATGGAAAATTAATACTGAAAGTCAAGGATATACAGTGTTGAAGCCATAAACTACATAACTGATAATGTAAATTGAAAGAAAAGCCTGCAAAGGATAAGAGAACTGGTATACTTTACACCATAAGAGTATCCCTATCAAAAGGTCCCTTTCCTAAATGCCAAAGAACTTCTTTGAGATCTTTCATGGTAGATCATCCCTAGAGCCAAGTGCTCAAACATATTTGGTCTACGACTGCACACAATGAGAACTTCAGATTGTACATCCTGAAAACATTTAGTCAGTAGGTGCCATGGTACAAGGCTTCAGGTCCTGCATTTTTGTGTATATAACAGAACTCCAATCTCTTGAACAATAATTTTACTTAAAAGACTAAAAGCTGCTTTGTTCTAACTGATGGGCTTCGTAATGAAACAAAATGGAGCAGGAAGCAAGTTAGGCTGTCCAGCAGAGCACCCCTACCTCTTCCATAGGTGCTGGACTTAGGTGTGGTTCTCACATAGACAAACCAGTCCTACATACTCTAAATTCTTTGATTCCACAAGTGAATTTGAAAATGCACAAAGTTCATGGCCACAATAAGCAACCACAGAAAAGACACAGACTTACATTTTTTCTACGATTCCCAATATTTGATTAAAATTTGATTTGCAGGAAATTGAAATGTAACTTCAGTCTGCATATTACAGCTCAGATTTTGGCCTTTCCTGAAGTGCCTGCTGCTTACCATTTGCTTAACAAGATAATCAAGTTCTACCAGAATGCACAGCATCATGCTCAAAATTACAAGACATTTCTAACCATCTGGACTACAAGGACAACTATGCAACTAAGAGATCAGGATTTGCAACTTCTTGCAATGACTTGAAGGAATTATCATCATGTCACAGTCTGTATCAATACAAAACACTAGTGACAAAAACCTCAGTGACAAAAATCATCTTCATTCTTTATGTGGATCAAATCTTATGTCCACACAAACACACAGTTCTCCTGACTGGTCATCTATGATGACAGAGCACACAGCCAATCTAAACATGCACTGCATCATCATGATACAATATGTAAACAAAATATCTTCTATGGTAATTATTTTACAAATACAAAGATTGTGAACAGCACAATCATGTCTAGTCATTCCTCTCAGTTCAAAGCAATATCAATCCTTTATTTACCTGAGAATGACTTTAAAGAGCATGTCACACAGACTGACAGATAAAAATATGGGAATTTCAAATGTTGAGAATTCCTTAGTTTCTTCTGAATTTTTAACATTTATAAATCTATCCATCTTTGAAGTCAAACAATATCTACAGAGATTCAAGCTAGTTATCAATGTAATTGAAATTCCACTGCCAACCTAACTTTCCTATAGGTATGCTTTACTGAATACTGATATACTGCAATTTTAAAATCATCATAGAAAGAGCTACAAGGACTGCAATCCTTGGACAGATACTACTTTGAGTTTACTAATGAAATTATAAGAGTAAGCTCTATGTCAATTGATGACTGACCATTACACTAAACTTACTATGTTCGTGGTCTTGGTGATCTTGGTTGTTAGAAACAGGAATTTACAACTAGAAAATTGGTAGTACATCATAGTCTATATATAAAAAAACAGTATTTGTATAAAAGCTATAAACTTGTCCCATCTAAAATTGGGACCAGAGTCAATCTTGACTCGAGATTTTAAGGTGAGCAGCACAGGTGAAGTAATGTCATTTTTTCTGACACAGTTACTGATTTCACTCTCTCCAGAACGACACTACAGCTAAACTTGATTTAGTACAAGTAGACTTAGTCCTAGAATAAGACATTATGAAATTACCATAGCAATGAAAGACAGATAGTATCACTGGACTTCATAAGTCAGCAAGAAACCTTACACCAGGCAGTAGTAGGCTGTCAATATGGAAAGTAAAATATCTATAGAAAAAGATAGCAGGAATAAAAGTGAAAAGAACTGTATGACAATTTCGTGTGCAAAAACCTCTTATCAATAAACTTCAATTCCAACATTACACAACTTAAAATTTGTGTGTTCTCACATAAGTTCATTCATAGCACTGTCCTTTCTAATGTCAAAAATAACCCATTAAAACTTCAATATTGAGGAAAACATAATGACCTAAAATGCTCAATGCAATATTTGGTGTAGTTAATTGATGAGTTTAAAGTGCCATAGGACTTTGGTGTATATGATACTGGGTTTAGTCTTACCTTAGAATGCTCATCCCAAAGTCAGGCATGAGCCATGGAAGGAATTGATCACAGAGAATGGTGGGTGTAGAGGGGCAACCTCACATTAAACAGGCAAGATCAAGATTCAGCAGCAGCAGACAACTTTTACTCTGAATCTATTTGTTTCCACTTCAAAAAGAAACCCAACTTCAAACCTCTACACAATACATTACCTTCAAAACCCTTATTGTGTGGAAGACCAATCAAGTTTTACATCTTCAAGATCATATCTAGTTTAGTATTATGACAATTTCCTTTTATAATGCTATGTATACTCTCATGGAAAGTAGCATCTAAAAAACAGTATGAATAATTTTTTTTTTTTTTTTTTCACATTTAAAGTCAGAGCCTTGGGGTATACCAAGCTGCCAATGGACTTCAAAGGATCCCTGTGAAGATGTGACGTCATCCTTCAGGTTTGACAACAACCACACAGGATGCAGCACGACCAGTGGGTAAGGGTGCCATCTGAATCACAAGAGGGAAAAAATTAGTGTGTATTACAGGCCAACTGCAGAGGTAAAAAATATATGCATACATAATAATAATAATAATTCAAACAGTTGTCAGTAAAGAAAAAAAATGTATTTCTGCAAATAACTGGTGAACCCACTCTGGAGTCCCTTACAGCAATAATTATATTTCAACAAAAATAATTGTCTTGAATTTCAGTGACTGGCAACCTGCAGCTCAATGACAGCAATGGTCTTCAAGCCCCACTGATCTCTCTGAGAAGACTTTAAATATTGTCCATGTTGTAGTGTAGAATTTTCTTTCTATGGCAAGTATTCATAGAAACTGTAGTAGGAGCTGTCAGCTCTCATTTGCAAGAAAAGATAGAGGAAATGGAGGAAATACAAAGTTGGCAGAGAACTGTAGCCTGGACTGGAGACCGTACAATCCCGTATGGAGTACCGACTGCATGGTATCATGCAGTCAAGTTATTATTTTTTATGATTTATTATGTTTATTTGTAAATTGTATGTTTTGTTAATTATTGGGAACCAAGCTGGGAAAACATAGATGATTGTGGTTCTTACAGATTGTTTGAAGACTGATTCAGTTTCAGTCTGTTGTCCAAAGCCTGTGTTTGCAATTGATTTTGGTAGGTTTATTTTTTGTTTTACTGTTGAACCTTTGATGAACAGTCACAAGTATCAAAAGTGATGACTTTAATTTATAGGTTCTTCTCCAATGGAAGGGTTTGGCAATTTTATTATAGATGCTATGCTAGGTTATTAGCAGGTCATCTGCATGGGCAAGTGCTTTAGTGTTATGTTCTGGATCTGGTGTTGGAAGAATACTTGTGAATATGTTGTATAGCATAGGTGAGTACTGCTCCTTGGGAACTCCATTGTATTGTTTTCTTGTTCCAAAAAATTTTGTTACTTTGAGTTACTCTGCAGTCTACCTGCTAAGAAATTAACAGCAGCTTGTCATCTCTTATATTTTTTGACAGTATACATCTAGGAACTTCATCAAATGCCTTGTTTATGTCTATAGCTACCATAACCATTCTTTTTTATGCTTTCTTGTTGACTCCTTCCAGCATTGGCTAAGTAAATATTATGAGCAGTGTGCTGGTGGAATGGTCTTTGAATCCATGTTGGTTTTGGGAGAGGAGTAATTTATGTTTCTTTCTACAACTAACCTTCCCATTAGCTTGGATATGATGGATAGTACGAATAGAAGTATTGAGTTTTCAAGTGGTTTGTTTGGTTTTGTGATGTCTATTAAGCAAGGGAGAAGACACGAGATAGGGATGAGTGGAGAGGGACTGTATAGATGATGCTGTTATGCAAGGGAGGGAGGGGTAGGGTATGCTTATGTGGGAATGATATTTTGACACAGCCCAAAGAGATTTCTCCCCACCTTCTCTTTTTTCATGAGGGGATGGAGTGGGTGGTTATTGATCGAATGAAGTGGCCTTTCTGTGGTTGTACCGTGTCTTAATATATTGCTACTGACCCAGGGCAATGGGCGAGATGCAGGGATGATCAGTCATCCAGGAGGAGCCAAGAAGAGAGGGAGGGAGGGGTGGTGAATGGGAGTGTAGTGTGTGGGGATAAAATGGGTGGGACTGGATTTATGCCTTTTGGCTTTGGCTATCTCCCTTTTATAGGAGAAAAAGCCCTTGGCATATGTATGTATATGGGCTCTTTACAAGATATAATTTTACTATATATGCATGAGTGGTTGAACACATCTGTTGAGGTTTTTATAGGAGAAAAAGCCCTTGGCATATGTATGTATATGGGCTCTTTACAAGATATAATTTTACTATATATGCATGAGTGGTTGAACACATCTGTTGAGGTTTTTATTGCATTTCAGCCAAGTGGTTTCAAACGGACATTTGAAATCTTATTTGGGCCTTCAGCATGAAAGGTTTTCAATTTCTTTATTGCTCGTTCCGGATCTCTGTTGGAATAGGGAGGGGTGGTAACTGTATCTAGTCTAATTTTTGTATCTTTTGTTGTTTTCACATTTTCCAGTGTAGTGGGTTTGAAGCATGACATGGAAAATTTTTATACTATATTACTGCTTTGGGGATAGGTATTTTTCCTTGGTACAGACAAAGTAAAACAGCAAAACAGCGATGCAGCATTATCAATAAACTTCTCCATGACATGTTTCAAACCCACTACAACAGAAAATATTTTATGCACAAGGGGATGGAGAAGGGGGGGTCACCAGTTAAGTGATGCCTTGCTGTGGATGTACTGTGTCTTGCTGCACTGCTTCTGACCCAGGCAGAGGGCAGGAGACAGGGACAACCTTTCATCCACAAGGAGCTAAGACGAGAGGAAAACAAGGGTGGCAATACCTCTCACAGTGCCTTCCCATCTACCCTGTCATAAGTCTTTTTGAAATGCATGAAGGCCCAAAAAACATCCTTACCTTTTCATAAAGCTTTCTCACATATCTGCCTTACCACAAAAATTTGATCCACACAACCCCTACCTGTCCTAAACCCACACTGTTCCTCACCAATTACTTCCTCTCTTCCTCTCCTAATCCTCTCAAAAAAAACCTACAAGCCTTCCCAACTACTCAAACTGATCCCTATGAAACTACTACACTCATCATTGTCCCCTTTCCCCTTGTAAAGTGGAACTATACAGGCACTCCTCCAGTCCTACAGCACTCTACCCTTTTTTAGGCAAACATTAAACAACCTCACCAGCCAGTCCACCACTATTGTTCCTCCCTTTTTTAGACACACTGCATGACCCATCCAACCCAGGTGCCTTAACTGCTCTCATTTTAGCAATTTCATTCACCCCATCTTTCCTTATTTCTACTCCATTTTCCTCATTCATCACTGTCATTTTCTTAGTGCTTCCCACTGCAACTACCTTTCCCTCCCTATCTTCCTTCACGCATAACAACTTCCTAAAATATTCGCCCATCTTCCTCTTACTACCGTCTCTTCCATGATCATCGCTCCTTCTGCACCTTTTGCCTTTTCTTCTCCACTTGATTCGCCTCCTATTCCTCTCTTAACTTCCTTCCAAAACATCTTTCATTACTTTCAAAATTTTCTGTCATCCTCTTATCCCATTTCACATCTGCTCTTCTTTGCCTCTTTTATCTTATGCTTTATTTCTCTTTTCTTTATACCTCTCATGATTGTCTCCTATTTTGTAACCAATGTGTGAATGCTTGTTTCTTCTCTACAATCTTCTTTGCTTCATCACTCCACTATTCATTACCCTTCCTTTTATCTCCTGTCCTCTTTTTTTCCACACACCGTCGTTGCACACCTTGTGACTCCCTCCTTGAACCATCCCCATTCCTCCTCCACTCCTAGTTTTATTCTATCCTTCACTCCATCCTACTCATCACCCAGCTTCTTCTTTTACTTTTATTTATCATTTATGCAGTTTACTCTAAGCACCTCACTACCTTCTATCATTTTCCTCTTTCTCCATTTAGCCTCCACTTTCAACTTACCTTCCAAAAAATGATCTGATATCCCCCACTCTCTCCCCTTAGAACATGTACATCCAAAACTCTTCCTACTCTTCTCCTGGTTACCACAATATAGTCCATTAAGCCCCTACCTACCACCCTTCCATCCACCACCCTCTCCCATGCGTATTTATGCCCAACTTTCTTATTAAACACTGTATTTGCTATCATCAACTCTCTTTCTAGACACATCACCACCATCTCTCCACTACAATTTTTTTCTGGAACTTCATACTTCCAAACCCCTTTGTCTATTGGTTCATCTCCTACCCTAGCATTAAGATTTCCCAATACCACTACATTGACATTTCTCCCTAAACCCTCTATGCACTCATTTAAATCTATCCAAAAAGCCCCCCCCCCTTTCCTCTACACTCTTCTCACTACCAGGTCCATATGTACTTACAAAAACCCACATCTCCCTTCCCAGTCTCCACCACATGTTTATTTATATCTTCACTTACTAGTATAACCATCCTTTCTCTCCTCTGTCCTCTCTTCACTCCTGACACCCTCCCAACTACACTCCCAAACTCAAACTCATCCCTCCCTTTCAACTTAGTTTCATTCAGTGCCAACACATCATCTTTCTTCTCACAAACATACTGCCTATCTCTTCCCTTTCACTCTCATCTGTACCACATCCATGCACATTAAAAAACCCAAACCTTAGGGTTCTGGTTGGGAAACTCCTCCCAGACCCTCTTATGCCTTTTATTTTTTATTTTTTTTAGAAATATCCCCTTTGGGCCTTCAGAGAGTAGGATGCTTAGTCCTATCCCCATCCCTTTTGTCACCTTTTACAACTCAAGTAGGAACACTGAGTGACAATATTCTTCTCCCCTACCACAAGGTTAAATAAATAAAGGAGGGGGAGGTAGTTGGAGAGATGTGGTAAGGCAAAGAGTTTCTAGGATTGATCTGAAGACCATGTGCCATGCATTTGTGGAGATGTCGGTGTGTCCACATATGATGAAACATCACTAAACATGGTGAGGTGATACCATCTTTTTGTATTCTTCACCACCTTGCCAGCAGAGAAGCTGCTGTCAGGCTGGACATTGCATCTCCTAACCACTGGTATATACATAAAATACATTATGCTGAAAACTAACCTGAGTCCATTCATTGGTTTGTGGGTCATATGTCTGCACGAGGTTGAGGTAAGTCTGGCCATCATAGCCTCCAACACAGAACAATTTGTCCCCTAAAAGGCTGACTCCGGCACTGTCACATCCTATACTAAGACAAGCAACTTGTGTCCAAGTGTCTGTGGCTGGATCATATCTGCAAAAAAATAAATGAATAAATAAATCAATCAAAATAAATAAACGATAATAAACAAAAAATAATTTACTGTAGAATAATAGTATAAATCTGCTTAAGATAGAAAGGAGGAAGAGAGAGAAAGAGAGAACAGGAGAAAGAGAAAGGGAAAGAGGGAGATGGAGACAGAGAGAAAATGAGAGAGAACAAGGGAGAGGGAGAAAACAGAGAAAGGGAATGAGAGAACTAGAGAGTATGAGAGCTAGTTTCTGGGCTCAATCCAGAGACCAGGGCACTGGCTCCTCAGAGTCACACCTTTTTGTGGAGGCATAGGTTATTGCCATTGCAGCCTGGAGGCATCTGGATCATTTCTATTGGCTCTCCATTCTTTATAGGTCAATAATGCTGCCTCTTACAGGCACACTGGATAGTACCAATATTACAAAATACATACACCCCACCTCCTTTTTTCCCCCAGGATATCTCAATCTTAAAAAGTAATCCATTGATATACCTTTTTTTTTTCTTAATAGAAACAAGTTACACTTACCTTTCAACACAATCAAATCTGGAGGCACAAGGATTTGAAGCTGGAGCATCATGCCCTCCTACTGCATACAGGTAGCCATTAACCACCCCAACTCCAACACCTCCCCTACGTTTGGCCATTGGTGCACATGCAGTCCATTTGTCTGTGTGGGGGTCATAACATTCCATTGTGCGGAGACAGGCTGAACCATCTCGACCTCCAACAGCATAGAGTCTGGAAAAAAAAATTATATTTATATATACTGTATATATACCTATCTGGGTTATTGGCTGCATGTTATTGTGGGATAAAAAGCTGCTCAGTAGCATGCAGCTGATATTTTAGGGTCTATATGGGGTGCCCCAAACCCTGTGGTGGGGGAAAAGAATGGCACTTAAGTGTTCCCACTCAAGTCATAAAAGGTGACAAAAATGGGACATGGATAGGACTAGGCATCCTACTCTCTGTACCTCCAAAGGGGGCATTCTTGAAAAAAGCAAAGACATAAGAGGGTCTAGGAGGAGCTTTCCAACCAGAACTTTCAGGTTTGGGTATTTTAACATGTGTGGATGTGGTACTGATGAAAGTAAAAGGAAAGAGATAGGCAGTATGTTTGTGAGAAGAAAGATGGATGTGTTGGCACTGATTGAAACTAAGTTGAAAGGGAGGGACAAGTTTGAGTTTGGGAGTGTAATTGAGAGGGTATCAGGAGTGAAGAGAGGATAAGGGAAAGAATGGGTGGCTATACTAGTAAGTGAAGAGATAGGTAAATGTGTGGAGTGGAGAGATCAGAGGAAGTACTAAGAAAGTTTGTGATGGAGTTTGGGAAAATATGCAAAAGTAGGAAGTTGAAGATAAATGTGGGAAAAAGTAAGGTGATGAGATATACAAGGGGAGAATGCAGCAGCAAATTGGGAGAGTATTAGGGGAGAGAGAGACTGAAGGAAGTGGATAGTTTTAAATACTTGGGTGCGAATGTGGTGGGAAAGGGAGGAATGGAGGTAGAATGTAGATTGAGGGAAGCAAGTAAATGCCTCGAGGGATTAAAAAGTGTAACGAGAAATGGACATTTGGGAATGGATGCTAAGGAGATTGTATGAAGGAGTGATTGTGGCAACAGCACTGTATGGGGCAGAAACATGGAACATAAGAGAGGTTGATTGATTGATTTATGAAATTTTTGGCTTAAAGGCCAAGTGCCGGAGCCAGTAGGCCATTCAGTACATGAACATAAAAGAAGAAGAAAAGAGAAGTTTGAATGCATTCGAGATGAAATGCCTGAGAAGTATGGTAGGGGTTACTAGGTTGGACAGAATGAGAAATGAGGAGGTGAGGAGGAGAGCAGGGGTGGAAAGGGAGTTGGGAGATAGGGTTGATGAAAGAGTATTGAGGTGGTTTGGACACATGGAAAGAATGAGTGAAAAAAGATTAGTAAAAGAGGCGTGGAAGGCAGAGGTGGAAGGAGTGAACATGAGGGGACAACCATGAATGGTTGTTTCTCATCTACAACCTTCTCTGCTTCATCCCACCACTCACTACCTTTCCTTCTATTTCCTCCTGTACTCCTTGTTCCACAAACCATCTTTGCACACCTTGTGACTCCTTCCTTAAACCATCCCCATTCCTCCTCCACTCCTAGTTCTACTCTATCCTTCACTCCTTCCCACTCATCACCCAGCTTCTTCTTGTATTACTTCTCCTGTTATTTCTCATTTAAGCAGTTTACTCTAATTGACTGATTTATGAAATTTTTGGCTTGAAGGCCAAGCGATGGAGCCAGTAGGCCATTCAGCGGGCAGTTTATTCTAAGCATTTTCCTATTTTGTCCTTTTCCTCTTTCTCCATCTATCCTCCACTCTCAACTTACCTTCCACCAAAAAATTATCTGATATTCCCCCACTCTCTCCCCTTAGAACATATACATCCAAAACTCTTCCTACTCTTCTCTTGGTTACCACTATATAGTCCATTAAAGCCCTATCTACCACCCTTCCATCCACCACCCTCTCCCATGTGTACTTATGCTTGACTTTCTTCTTAAACACTGTAAATACCTTTGAATAATGAAAAGTATTATTAGAAACAGGTATCTGGGGATGGATGTGAAGAAAAAACTGTATGAGGGGAGATCAAGTTTACAATAATGTATGGGGCAGATTTGGAAATTAAGGGAGGCAACAGAAATTTAATAGTGTTTGAGATGAACTGTTTCAATTGTATGATGGGTGTTACAAGGATGGATAGAGTGAGATACGAGGGGACAAGGAGGAGAATGGGGGTCGAAAGGCAACTGATATAAAGGGATGATGAAAGAATACTGGGATGGTTTAGTTGCATGGAGCAAATGAGTGAGACTAGCAAGAGGAAACTAGAAGGCAAAAGTGGGTGAAGTAAACTTGAGGGAAAGATCAAGAATGAAATGGATGGGGTGAAAGGGGCTTTGAATAATAGGGCAAAATATCTGTTGAACAGGGAAGAGAGAAGGCATGAGATACAGGCAAGTGGAAAATAGTTGTGAAGGGATCATAAATTGATGCAGTCCAAAGGGATTTTCCTTCATCTTCTCTATTTTCATATGTAGGGACGAAGGGAGAGGGATGCCTAGCAGATGAAGAAGCTGACCCTACTATGGATGTGTTGTCTTGCTGTGCTGTTTCCAACTCAGGCAGGGTGGTAGGCATAGATCACCATTCATCCACAAGAAACTAAGGTAAAAGGGAAACAAATGGGTAACTGGAGGAGGGTGGGATGGGTGCATGCCTTGACTAGCTACCTCCCTCATTGGGAGTAAGAAGCCTTTTGGTATAGTCAGACAAATCTTTAAATATACATACATACATACATACATACATACATATACCAATGGCTTTCTCCCCCTCATAAGGAAGGTAGCCAAAAAACAAAGGCATAAAATCCATTCCCACCCATTCCATCCCCACATATTCCACTCCCATTCAGCTCCTTCCCTCTTATCTTGGCTCCTCCTGGATGATGGGTAATCCCTGCATCTTGCCCACTACCCTGGGTCAGTAGCAATGTAGCAAGACAGCACATCCACAGCAAGGCTGTTTCATTTCATTGGCAAAGATTGGCAAGATTGGCAAAGTTGTTTCTACCCACTTCCAAATTAAATCTATTTCCAGACAGTTTGAGACCATTGTCTCTTGTCTGATTCTAATTCAGTGTGAAAATTGTCACTTTTGATGCTGTCAGTTCCCTTTAGAATCTTAAAGACCTGCATCAAGTCACCTCCGAGTCTATGCTTTTTTTAGGGAAAACAGATTCATATGTTTTAGTCGATTTTCGTATGATTTATTTTTCATATTTGAAATCAGTTTTGTGGCTCACCATTGTACTTTTTCCAATCTGTCAATGTCTTTAATGAGATTCGGTGACCATACGGAAACAACATATTCCAAATGTGGATGAACTAATGATTCATATAGCTTGTTAACGAGTGATGGACTTTTGAAGTCAAAAGATTGTGCAATCAGTCCTAAAATATTAGTTGCTTTCTCAGAGGCTGAAATACACTGCTTGGATGATTTCAGATCGTTACTGAAAATTACGCAGATATCTTTTTTCACTATCCACTTTTGTTAACGAATTTCCAAATAACTTGTAATCGTACTTACTGTTATTTTTACCTATGTGTATTACCTTGCATTTACTTGTGTTAAATTTCATTAGCCACTTTTCAGATCATTCCTGCACAGTTTATCATCATCAGCAAATCTGGAAACTGTAGATTTTAGTCCATGGTCTATATCATTGATATATACTATGAATAGAAGTGGCCCAAGGACAGAACCCTGAGGAACTTCACTTGTAACCTTTTTCCATCCAGAGGTTTTTCCATTTAAAACAACTCTGTTTTCGATCATTCAACCAATTACTAGTCCAACTTAATAGGCTACCACTTATTCTGTGCGATGCTTATTTAATAAGTTGTGTTTCGTGGGGGACGGTATCAAAAGCTTTTGCAAAGTCTAGATATATAAAATCTATATTGTTTCTTTTTGTCATAATTCAAGATGACTGTGTTGTAGAATTCGAATAAGTTAGTCACACAAGAAGGTTTTCATCTGAATCCAGGCTGGCCATCATTTATCAAAGTTACTTTCTAAATGATATTTGAAAGCATCACTGATGATAGTTTCCATCATTTTTTCTACAATTTAAGTCAAACTTATAGGCCTGTAGTTATTTGGTTTCTTTTTGTCACCTTTTTTGAATATGGGAGTAACGTTAGCTAGTTTCCATTCTCTTGGGACATCTCCGTATATGATGGATTTTAAAATAATTTCTAATGGAACAACAATCTCATTTTTCATTTCCTTTAAGATTCTTGGATGCCAACCATCAGGCCCTGGTGTTTTATTAACTTTGAGTTCCTCTATACACCTTTAAATTTTTTCTTTTGTTATATTTACCGTAGTGAGGGAGTTGGGAGATAGGGTGGATGAGTGTTGGGATGGTTTGGACACATGGAAAGAATGAGTGAAGAAAGACTAGTAAAAGAAGTATGGAAGGCAGATGTGGAGGGAGTGAACATGAGGATGAGATGGATGGGGTAAATGGGGCTTTGGGGAAGAGGGGAATGTCTGTTGAGGAAGGACGGGAGAGGACAGAAGATGGGTGAATGGAGAAAAATTGTATATGGATGATGTTGTGATGCATGAGGTGGAACGGGTGGGGGATGGGGGGGTGAGGTAGTATGTGCAAGAAAAATTTGATGATGCCTGAAGGGATTTCTCCACATCATCTCCTTTTCTGCATGGGGGGGACGGAGAGGGGGGTCGCCAATTTAATGAAGCAGACTTACTGTGGATGTGCTGTGTCTTGCAGTGGACAAGATGCAGGGATGACCCATCATCCAGGAGGTGCCAAGATAAGAGGGTAGGGTAGAGGGTGGAGGGGAGTGGAGTGTATTAAGGATGGAATGGGAGGGAATGGTTTTTTAAGCCTATATTTTTTGGCTACCTCCCATGTAAGGGGGAAAAAGCCTATGGTATATGTATGTATGTAAGTTTACCCTAGGCTTTTCCCAGGTTTCAGTTTGGAGTTCACTTTGAGGTGTTTCGTTTATGAATACAGAGCTAAAATAATTGTTTAAAATATCACACATTCCTTCATTTGAATATTCAAGTTGACCATCAGCAGATAATAGTGGACCAATGTGATTCCTAACAACCTTTTTATCTCTAATGCAACTATAGAATTTTTTGGGATTCTCTTTGGATTTATCAGCGATATTCATTTCGTATTGTCGTTTCCATTTTTTTATTGTCTTTTTTAAATCTTTCTGTATTAACACATAACTTTGATTGTCATTAGATGCACCCGAGCACTTATATTTCGTAAGCCTGTCTCTTTTTAGCAATACTTTTGCAGTTTCTTTGTCGAGCCATTTTGGGCAACCCTGATTCGGGAGACGTCTGTCCTTATAAGGAACATAAGTATGAATCATTTTAGTAAGCACATTTTGAAATATTTCCCACATCTGATCTACAGGTCTTTCACTTAATTTTGGCTCCCAATCTGTAAGCTGAAGCTCCTGACATAGTCCTATGAACAGAGTTTTACTGAAATCAGGTATCTATTCTAAATTTTTTTAGAAGTTTGAATCTAAGATGTGATCGCTATTTGCAACAGTTTCACTGACTTCTACATCAGTTATTATGCTTTTGCGGCTAATGATCAATAGATCAAGTAAGTTTCCATGTCTTGTGGGTTCTTTTACATGCTGACCTAAGTAATTGTCACCGAGAAAGTCAATCAAGCAACTACCTATACGGCCATGTTCAAGAGTCATCCAATCAATGTCAGTAAAATTAAAATCACCCATTATCAATAAATCCCAGTTGCAGGAACTAGACAGTTCTTGAAATAACAGTTTGTCATCTGCTAATGATAATGTCTTTGGCCTATATATTACACCTACATTAATTTTTTGTCTATTTGTTTGGGTTAATTCTACCCACAAGCTATCATATGCATCCTGTTTCACTTTCTCTAAAACACAAGCATGGATATTGTTTTTAACATACAACAGAACATCCACACCTTTCTTGTGGTTTCTATCCGGATGAAAGTGTTTAAATCCCATAATATTAAATTCAGCTTCAAACTCTTTACCATTTAACCATGTCTCTGTTATTCCTATCATTTTGCGATTTTCACTTTTGATATACGCCTGCATTTCTTGGAATTTGTTTCTAATACTACGAGCATTAAAGTACATGGTTTTAAGAAATTCATGATTATTTCTTTTTAACACGTTTTGGAATGGGCGGGGGGGTGGGAGGTGAGGTAGTATGTGTGAGCAAAATTTGACGCAGCCCGAAGGGATTTCTCCCCGTCTTCTCCTTTTATGCATGGGGGGACAGAGAGGGGGGGGTCGCCGATTTAATGAAGCGGCCTTGCAGTGGATGTGCTGTGTCTTGCGACACTGCTTCTGACCCAGGGCAGTGGACAAGGTGCAGGGATGACCTGTCATCCAGGAGGTGCTAAGATAAGAGGGAGGGTGGAGGGGTGTGGAGTGTATTCAGGGATGGAATGGGTGGGAATGATTTTATGCCTTTTCCTTTTTGGCTACCTCCCTAGTAAGGGGGAAAAAGCCTTGGTATATGTATGTATGTAACACGTTTTGAGTTTCAATATCATGCCATATATTATAATTTTGTTTTTTATTAACAACTTACTCTATATTGATATTTGGTCCTTCATTGACATTCAATGCCTCATTAACATTTTTCCCATCAAAATTAACATTTCCCCCATCACGGACATCTGGTCGCTCACAGTCATCCGATCTCTTTTGTACACTTTGTCCCCCTACTTCACCTCTTTTACTAATCTTTCTTCACTCATTCTTTTCATGTGTCCAAAACACCGCAATACTCTTTCATCAACCCATCTCCCAACTCCCTTTCCATCCCCACCCTCCTCTTCACCTTGTTCCTCCCTCTATCCAACCTAGTAACCCCTACCATACTTCTCAGGCATTTCATCTCAAACACATTAAAACTCCTCCTCTCTTCTTATGTTCCATGTTTCTGTCTCATACAATGCTGTTGGCACAAGCACTCCTTCATATAACCTCCTCTTAGCATCCATTCCCAGATGTATTTCTCATTACACATTTTAATCCCCTAAGGCATTTACTTGCTTCTCTCAATCTACATTCTACCTCCACTTCCACTCCTTCCTTTCTTGCCACATTTGCACCCAAGTATCTAAAGCTCTCTACTTGTCTCATCACCTTACTTTTACCCACATTTATCTTCAACTTCTTCCACACACCTTCCCAAACTCCATTGCACCAAGGCCCAAAAAAACATCCTTACCTTTTCCTAAAGCTTTCTCACATATCTGCCTTACCACAAAAATCTGATCCACATAACCCCCATTTGTCCTACAACCGCATTGTTCTTCACCAATTACTTCCTCTGTTCCTCTCCTCTTAATCAAAACCCTCCCATAAGCCTTCCCAACTACACTCAACAAACTGATCCCTCTGAAACTACTACACTAACATTTGTCCCCTTTTCCCTTGTAAAGTGGAACTATACAGGCACTCTTACAGTCCTCCAGCACTCTACCCTCTTTTAAACAAAACCTCACCAGCCAGTCCACCATCACTGTATCTCCCTTTTTTAGACAATCTGCTCGACACCCATCCAACCCAGGTGTCTTCCCTGCTCTCATCATTTTAATAACTGTTTTCACCTCATCTTTCCTTATTGCTCCTCCATTTTACTCATTCATCTCCATTTTATATTACTGGTCCTAGATCAGGTCTCCATCCTACTTTTTCAAGCCACAATACTTCAATTCTTTAGAACTGGGTTGTGTGTCTGCCTTCTCCATGTGCCAACATTGAACTTATTATATGTAGGCTATGTACATATTTACAGATATACCAAAGGCTCTTTCCCCCTCACAAGGGATCTAGCCAAAAAACAAAGGCATAAAATCCACTCCCACCCATTCCATCCCCACATACTCCACTCCCATTCACCACCCTCTCTCCCTCTTTTCTTGGCTCCTCCTGCATGACGGGTCATCCCTGCACCTCTCCCACTGCCCTGGGTCAGAAGCAGTGTCGCAAGACACAGCACAATCATACCAAGGCTGCTTTGTTTAATTGGTGACCCCCCCCTTTGTCCCCTCATGAGAAAAAGAGAAGATGGGGAGAAATCCCTTTGGTCTGCATCAAATTGTTTTTGACAAGGAAGTCAAAAAATCCATTCAGAAAGGGGCCTAGGAGTGATCATCTCAAGTGACTTGACACCTGATAAACATGTCCATAAATTATTTGGAGAGACTTAACTTATTAAGATCAATGAAAGTGGCCTTCGACTACATGGATGAAGAAATGGTAAAGAAAATAGTGGTTACACTAATAAGACCTAAACTACAGTATGCTGCAACACTATGGGCACCTAGCCCAAAAAAGAACATAAGAAAATTATAAAGAATCCAAAGAGCAGCAAGAAAAATGGCACCTACACTATCAAATTTTATATACGAACAAAGATTGGAGAAATTACATCTATCAACACTGGAACAGAGAAAAGAGATAATTTGTTGACCATTTACAGAATTAGGAAAGGGATGGAAATTCTCGATAGAGACGACTTATTAAAACGAGACAGAAGAGAAACAAGAGGACACAAAAAGAAGATAAAGGACAGTTACAGATGAGACCTGAAAAAGAATAGCTTCCCACATAGAGTGATTGATGTCTGGAATAAACTAAACGGAGAAGCAGTGAGTGCCAAAACTATACACGATTTCATGAATAAACTGGATGCAGAGATACAAAAACGAGTCACTATGAGCACAGAGCTCTCATCCCATAAAATACAACTAGGTACAATTAGGTAAAAACGTACTCCCTCACCCCCACCCACTCCCCCTCATGCATCACAGTATCATCCATACACAACCATTCTCCACTCACCCCTATCTTCTGTTTTCTCCCATCCTTCTTCAACAGACATTCCCCTCTTTACCAATGTCCCTTTTACCCCATCCATCCATCTCATCCTTGGTTACCACCTCATGTTCACTCCTTCCACCTCTGCCTTCCATACCTCTTTTAATAATCTTTCTTCACTCATTCTTTCCACGTGTCCAAACCACCCCAATACTCTTTCATCAACCCTATCTCCCAACTCCCTCTCCATCCCCATTCTCCTCACCTCCTTGTTTGTCACTATCTACTTCTCAGGCACCTCATCTCAAACACATTCAAACTCCTCTCTTATGTTCCATGTTTCTGTCCCATACAGTGCTGTTGGCACAATCACTCCTTCATATTATCTCCTCTTAGCATCCTTTCCCAAATGTCTATTTCTCATTACACTTTTAAATCCTCCCAAGCCATTTATTTGCTTCCCTCAATCTACATTCTACCTCCCCCTCCACTCCTTCCTTTCCCACCACATTCACACCCAACTATCTAAAGCTATCCACTTCCTCCAGTCTCTCTCCCTTAATACTCACTTCCAGTTTTCTGCCACTTTCTCCCCTTGCACATTTGATCACCTTACTTTTACCCACATTTATCACATACCTTCCTAAACTCTGTCACTAACTTCCTTAATCCCTCCTCTGATCCTGCCACAAACACAGCATCATCAGCAAACAACTATGTGAAAGTGTTTGTTTAGCTTCTTTTATCTTATTTGAAAAACTTACATCTTCACAACATGAGCTCTCTTACCTGCCACTAATAACAGCCACGCCAACTGTAGACCGAGGTGTGGACATGGGAGCCACAAATCGCCACTGTCGGGCATGTGGATCCCACCTTTCTACCGTGTTGAGATAACTCCAGCCATCATGACCACCCACAGCATACAAAGGACCTTCCAGAACTCCAACACCTGAAAGAGCAGTATCAATATAAAGAAGAGGACAATATCAAATTTAGTACATTACATATACCAATGGCTTCTTCCCCTTTACAAGAGAGGTAGCCAAAGTCATAAATCCACTCCCACCCATTTCATCCCTACATATTCCACTCTCGTTCACCACCCCTTCCCCTCTTTTCTTGGCTCCTCCTGGATGACAGGCCATCCCTGCATCTCACCCACTGCCCTGAGTCAGAAGCAATGTAGCAAATTCAATCATTCAAATTTAACAAGTTTCTGAATTCCTCGACAAATTCGTGTAAAAAAATATATATATATATATATACATAGCTCCCATTCCGTAAAATACAACTAGGTAAATACACAATTATATAAATACATACATACACTATAGGCTTTTTCCCCCTTACACGGGGGGTAGCCAAAATATATTATATATATATTATATATATATACAGTATATAATATATATATATACATATATATATATATATATATACATACATATATATATATATAATGTATATGTATATATATATATATATATATGCTAATAAGAACACGGGTACATTTGTTCACTTATGCAAAGTAGACCACTTGGAAAAAGAAACTAACGAAGCAGAGCGCTTTCGTATATTACATCTTCAGTGCAACAAGTACATAGTGATAGGAATACATAGACAATATATACATGATACAAAGGAACAAGGACAGTTTGAATAAGCGTAGTGACCAATTACCCCCTGGAGAGCAGAAGGTCATTGTCAATTATCTTACGATGGTGGGGCGACATCAGGTCACAGTCGCCAAGGGTCACTGTTTCTACTAATGATATAGGGCTACATTTTACCAGATATTATCTTACTAATTTCTTGACAAATGAAATTATCAAGTTTGTACAAGCCTTTATGTAGGTTGGTATTTTGATTACTGGTGGTATGAATCAAACTGCACTCTATTAAATTTCTTGCTATTATGTTGTTGGTATAATAGATTGCCTGGGCATTACCCCAATCAACTGGATGATTAATTCAATATGCTTGAATATACCACTAGAATGATTGCCATCCCTAACATTTTTCTTGTGTTGTTCAATTCTAATGTTTAAGGGTTTGGCAGTTTGACCTATGTAAAATTGATTACACATTTTGCAAGGAATTTTATAAATGCATCCTTTTTTAATTTCAATACTATTGTTGATTAGTTTATGTTTTACTGTACTATCATGTTTAAAAACTACCTTTACGTTAAATCTTTTTAATAATTCTGTGATACTTAACAAATTTTCTTGAAATGGTAAAATTAAAACATTATGATAATTGAAAGGTGATTTAGGCTGAGGAGTTAAAAATGATTTCCTTGCAAAATTGTAAGCAATATCAAGGAATTGCTTAGGGTATTTTAATTCTAGCCCAATGTTAAAAACATTTCCGATTTCTTCATCAATAAATTCAGGACTACAAATACGAAAAGCTCTTAAATACATTGAGGCAAATACTGTACGTTTAATATTATTTGGATGAGAAGAATAATAATGAATATATGAACTTACATTGGTTGGTTTACGATATACTTTAAATTTAAGGCTATTGTCATGACATAGGATAGTGCAATCTAAGAAAGGTAAGGTACAATTTTTCTCAATTTCTAAAGTAAATTTAATAGAATCAACAAGGGTATTCAACTTAGTTAAAAAATTATGGACATTTTTTTCTTCTGGCCAAAGACATAAAATGTCATCAATATACCTAAGCCAAGGGATGTTAGGGGGGAAGATTGTGCGTAATATTTTAGTTTAAAAAAATTCCATGTATAAATTACTTAAAACTGGGGATAAAGGGTTTCCCATACTCATGCCGAATTTTTGGGAATAGAAATTACCATTGAATCGAAACTTAAAATCTTTGACACATAACTTAATTAGTTCAATCATTGTAGATGATGGCAATGGAAGAACATGTTTATTAAGTTAATCTTGAAGGTAAAATAATAAATCATTTATGGGAACTTTTGTGAATAAACTGACTATATCAAAACTAACCAATGTAAACTTATAATTAGGTTTAATATTATGGAGTTTGTCTATTACATCAGAAGTGTTTGTAACATGAGAAGAAGAGATTGTACCTACTAAAGGGCTAAGGATAGTAACTAGCCATTTGGAAAGCTTGTAAGAAGCGGAACCAATTGACGAAACAATAGGTCTAGCGGGGTTGTTACATTTATGAGTCTTAATGAGACCATACATATGTGGCAAAGGGGGACTAATTGAAATGAATTTCTGTAAGAGGTCTCTATTCTTATGAAGCAGTTCTTTTAATTTCTTATTATAATAACTATTAACTGCTTCTGTAGGATTTTTGTTAAGAAGTGTGTAAGTATTGTTATCATCTAATAAATCATTCACTTTTATAAATAATGTTTTAATTTTACCATTTCAAGAAAATTTGTTAAGTATCACAGAATTATTAAAAAGATTTAACGTAAAGGTAGTTTTTAAACATGATAGTACAGTAAAACAAACTCATCAACAATAGTATTGAAATTAAAAAAGGATGCATTTATAAAATTCCTTGCAAAATGTGTAATCAATTTTACATAGGTCAAACTGCCAAACCCTTAAACATTAGAATTGAACAACACAAGAAAAATGTTAGGGATGGCAATCATTCTAGTGGTATATTCAAGCATATTGAATTAAATAATCATCCAGTTGATTGGGGTAATGCCCAGGCAATCTATTATACCAACAACATAATAGCAAGAAATTTAATAGAGTGCAGTTTGATTCATACCACCAGTAATCAAAATACCAACCTACATAAAGGCTTGTACAAACTTGATAATTTCATTTGTCAAGAAATTAGTAAGATAATATCAGGTAAAATGTAACCCAACGAATTGACTTAATGTCGCCCTATATCATTAGTAGAAACAGTGACCCTTGGCGACTGTGACCTGATGTCGCCCCACCATCGTAAGATAATTGACAATGACCTTCCGCTCTCCAGGGGGTAATTGGTCGCAACGCTTATTCAAACTGTCCTTGTTCCTTTGTATCATGTATATATTGTCTATGTATTCCTATCACTATGTACTTGTTGCACTGAAGATGTAATATACGAAAGCGCTCTGCTTCGTTAGTTTCTTTTTCCAAGTGGTCTACCTTGCATGTATATATATATATGTATATTTATATATATATATATATATATATATATATATATATATATATATATATATATATATATATATATATACATATATACATATATACATACATACATACATACATACATACATACATACATACATACATACATACATACATACATACATACATACATACATACATACATATATACATATATATATACATATATATATACATATATATATATATATATACATATATATATATATGTATACATGTATATATACATGTGTATATATACATGTGTATATATACGTATATATATACGTATATATATACGTATATATATACGTATATATATATATATATATATATATATATATATATATATATATTATATATATATATATACACATATATATATATATATATTATATATATATTATATATACATACGTATATATATGTTTACACATATATTATATATATACACATATATATATACATATATATGCACATATATATATACATATATATGCACATATATAATGTGAATATAATTCTGGTCATTATAAATAATATAAAATCTATGAGAGGACAATCATGAGAATGTTGTCTTGAAACGTTTAAGGAATAAACAGAGCCCTTACATGCCTAAGTGCTACCCTAGGGCAAAATTCTCAATGGCGCCCCCTCCCCCCATCACCACTTCCCACATCCACCATCCCTTACTGCCTATTGGCTTGCAAAATAATTAAATATATTCTAAAAATTGTATTTAATGTCCCTATTGCAGAAAGGATAAGGGAAATATATTTCATGTTCTGTTGATTCTAATACAAAACTCATATATTATGATAATATATTCAGGGCTTCTTTGACCTTTTTTTAATATAATTATTTTGCTAGCCGTGATGAGTGAGGAAAATGGAGGAGAAATAAGGAAGGATGAAGTGAAGGCAGCAGTTAAGATGATCAAAGCAGGTAAGGCACCTGGTCTGGATGGATGCCATGCAGAATGTCTAAAAAAAAGGAGGTACAGTGATGGTGGACTGACTGGTGAAGTTATTTAATGTTTGTTGGAGAGAGGGTAGAGTGCTGGAGGACTGGAGGAGTGCCTGTATAGTTCCACTTTACAAGGGAAAAGGGGACAAGTGTGAATGTAGTAGTTTCAGAGGGATTAGCTTGTTAAGTGTAGTTGGGAAGGCTTATGGGAGGATCTTGTCGAGGAACAGTGTGGATTTAGGACAGGTAGAGGTTGTGTAGATCAGATTTTTGAGGTAAGACAGATATGTGAGAAAGCTATAGGAAAGGGGAAGGATGTTTTTTGGGCTTTTATGGATCTAGAAAAGGCTTATGATAGGGTAGACAGAAAGGCACTGTGGGAGGTTATGCAGATATATGGGATAGAAGGAAAGCTTCTGGGAGCTGTCAAGAGTTTTTATGAGAGTAGTAGGGCTTGTGTCAGGATTAGAAAGGTAGAGAGCGAGTGGTTCAAGGTAAAGGTAGGACTTCGTCAAGGATACGTTATGTCGCCCTGGCTGTTCAACTTATACATGGATGGGGTAGTGCGAGAGGTAAATGCAAGGGTAGTGGGTCAAGGATTGGAGATGGTTAAAGAAAATGGAGAAAAGTGGGAGGTGAGCCAGCTGTTGTTTGCGGACGACACTGCGCTTGTGGCAGGATCGGAGGAGGGATTGAGGAAGTTGGTGACAGAGTTTGGGAGAGTATGTGATAGAAGAAAGCTAAAGATAAATGTAGGTAAAAGTAAGGTGATGAGATGTACAATGGGTGAAAGTGGCAGTAGATTGGAAGTGAGCATTAAGGGAGAGCGACTGGCGGAAGTGGATAGTTTTAGATACTTGGGTGCAAATGTGGCAGGAAAAGGTGGAGTGAAGGTGGAGGTAGAATGTAGATTGAGAGAAGCAAATAAATGCCTTGGTGGATTGAAGAGTGTAATGAGGAATAGACTTTTGGGAATGGATGCTAAGAGGAGACTGTATGAAGGATTGATTGTGCCAACAGCACTGTATGGGGCAGAAACATGGAACATAAGAGAGGAAGAGAGAAGGAGTTTGAATGTGTTTGAGATAAGGTGTCTGAGAAGTATGATGGGGGTTACTAGGCTGGATAGAGTGAGAAATGAGGAGGTGAGGAGAAGAACAGGGGTGGAAAAGGAGTTGGGAGATAGGGTTGATGAAAGAGTATTAGAATGGTTTGGACACATGGAAAGAATGAGTGAAGAAAGACTAGTAAAAGAGGTATGGAAGGCAGATGTGGAGGGAGGGAACATGAGGGGACGTCCTAGGATGAGGTGGATGGATGGGGTGAAGGGGGCTTTGGGGAAGAGGGGAATCTGTTGAGGAAGGACGGGAGAGGACAGAAGACAAGGGTGAATGGAGAATGGTTGTATATGGATGATGTTGTGATGCATGAGGTGGAATGGGTGGGGGGATGGGGGGTGAGGTAGTACGTGTGAGCAAAATTTGACACAGCCCGAAGGGATTTCTCCCAGTCTTCTCCTTTTATGCATGGGGGGACGGAGAGGGGGGGTCGCTGATTTAATGAAGCGGCCTTGCTGTGGATGTGCTGTGTCTTGCGACACTACTTCTGACCCAGGGCAGTGGACAAGGTGCAGGGATGACCCATCATCCAGGAGGTGCTAAGATAAGAGGGAGGGTGGAGGGGTGTGGAGTGTATTCAGGGATGGAATGGGTGGGAATGATTTTATGCCTTTTCCTTTTTGGCTACCTCCCTTGTAAGGGGGTAAAAGCCTTGGTATATGTATGTATTTTGCTAGCTTTGTGAGCAGTATGTCCAGGCTAGAACTGCCACCCCCCCCTAAATGTACCGCCTCAGGGCATATGCACCCCAGTGCCCCCTCCAAATGTGAGGGCCCTGGGAAACGACTAGCAATGATAAAATATAAGTAACACGATACCAGATATAAACAATAGAAATCAGCACAGTTAAAATGTGTAAAAAATGCCGTGCCTTCCAATACACCTCAACAGACCACACCTTGTTATACCACATCAATATTTTGCACCTTGATATATTGTATTTTGGATATATATCTATCTGCCTGGTAAGCTCCAAAATGTTAAACATGTGTTGGTATGATATATGTAAGATAGGTGAGTGATATGGTGGTGAGGTAAACACAGGGAACTGTTGGAGATTTATTGCTGATTTGTCCTCACCAGGACTTTTTCAGAGTACTTATGATCACAGAAATATTAACATCTTATATATCAAATGGAGGAATGTGGCAATCTTCATCTGATGCATAACATGTTAACATTTCTGTGATCATAAGTACTCTGCAGAAGTTCTGGCGAGGACAAAAAATCAGTAATAAATCTCCAACAGTTACCTGCGTTTACCTCACCACCATACCACTCACATGTTGATATGTTATTCAAATCCTGCATGCATGGCAGCTGCAGACAGCAGCCAATAAGGTGAAGTGCATGGTGGGGTGGACTCCATTCCATTGTTTACTAACCAGTCAGGCAGTGTGCCACATATGCGCTGACAAAGTGATGCAGATCAATGACTTTTCTGAATCTGAATGATGATATTAGTACTGCATAAACTATGCATAACTGGTGTTTGTGTGTCTGAATCTGATCTGTGATGATATTGTGTATAATGTATGCACAAGTGATGTTTGTGGTTTAGAGGTATTTTGCAGGGGGTTTTACTGAAAAATTCAGGTATAGCCTACTTCTGGCTCTATCAAACAGGCTTTCTCGCCCTTTAGTGAGATATGTCGAGGGACATCAAGTAACTAGTTTCAGATTTATGTACAGTTCCATCTTGGTTCCTTATTTTCCAATTATCATAGATTTGAATTTATGTACTGTTCTCGCTTGGGTAATATCAACCTAAGCTATTCTAAGTATTTATGCATCTATATGGAGAACTATTTCTTCATATTCTTTACACATCTCTCAATTTGTTCCCATGACCTTTTAAAGACCTCCATCCCTAATCACGCAATTTCTTCTGTCAATATAGGCTATCCTCTTTAGGAACCTGAATACTGTAATAATATCCCCTTTCTCTGATCTTTCAGTGTTACCATATTCAGTGGTTTCAGTCTCCTAATATAATTCATTTGCCAGAATGAGAACTAGTTTTGTTGCTGCCCTTTGTATCCTTTCAATCTTGCTTATACCCTTCACTCTGTGTGGAGATCATACCACTGATGCATATTCTAGTCTTGGACAGATCAGGGGTCCCAAGTTTTTTCATAATTTCTCCATCCAATATAAGAGGGAGGGAAGGAGAGGGATGAATGGGAGTGGAGTATGTGCGGATGGAATAGGTACATACATACATATATCAAGGCTTTTTCCCCCTTACAAGGGAGGTAGCCAAAAAGGAAAAGGCATAAAATCATTCCCACCCATTCCATCCCTGAATACACTCCACACCCCTCCACCCTCCCTCTTATCTTAGCACCTCCTGGATGATGGGTCATCCCTGCACCTTGTCCACTGCCCTGGGTCAGAAACTGAGTCGCAAGACACAGCACATCCACAGCAAGGCCGCTTCATTAAATCAGCGACCCCCCCTCTCCGTCCCCCCATGCATAAAAGGAGAAGACGGGGAGAAATCCTTTCGGGCTGTGTCAAATTTTGCTCACACATACTACCTCATGCATCACAACATCATCCATATACAACCATTCTCCATTCACCCGTCTTCTGTCCTCTCCCGTCCTTCCTCAACAGACATTCCCCTCTTCCCCAAAACCCCCTTCACCCCATCCATCCACCTCATCCTAGGACATCCCTTCATGTTCCCTCCCTCTACATCTGCCTTCCATACCTCTTTTACTAGTCTTTCTTCACTCATTCTTTCCATGTGTCCAAACCATCCTAATACTCTTTCATCAACCCTATCTCCCAACTCCTTTTCCACCCCTGTTCTTCTCCTCACCTCCTCATTTCTCAATCTATCTAGCCTAGTAACCCCCATCATATTTCTCAGACACCTTATCTCAAACACATTCAAACTCCTTCTCTCTTCCTCTCTTATGTTCCATGTTTCTGCCCCATACAGTGCTGTTGGCACAATCACTCCTTCATACAGTCTCCTCTTAGCATCCATTCCCAAATGTCTATTCCTCATTATACTGTGTTTTGGTTATCTTCCTTGTAAGGGGGGAAAACAGCATTTAGTATGTGTATATAGTAAAAAAACATTTTAATTTTCTGCAGCACTCCATTCATCTCTCCCACAATCCTGTCAATATGTCTGTCATGTGACAGGTTGTCTTATCTACACTGCTAAATCTTTCTTCTCTTTTGTTTTCATAATGGATTCACATTCCAAGTAATATTTCAAAGATGATCTTTTAGTGCTATTGGCCATTTCCAATACCTAACATTTTTATTTATTGAAATTCATTTTCCATTTTTGACTCCATGCAAATATGATGTCTACATCTTTTTGCAACAACCTACAGCTTAATTTCCACCTTTGTGAATTGGTACCACATTAGCCCCTTTCCAATCCTGTGGCACTATTCTTTTTAATGAACATACAAGACAATCTTCTCTGCCAGCTAATCAACCAATTATTGTCTCAAGTTTCACTAAATGAAAAACCTGCAGCTCCACAATGGCTGGCAATGATCCTCAGAACCTTCTCTCACAGATCTCTTTGGAAACAAACTTTGAGCTGTTGTCTGTGTTGCATCAGACGGGGCTGATACAGTTGCAAGCTGTCATCTCTCCATGTGTATGAATAGTTGAAGAAATACAGCTGAAGTTGATAGATATCTTGAAATCATTCCAGAGGCAAAATATCAGCCCCTGAAGATTGCATCTCCTGATGGAGGTGAGGGGGTTGACAGGTTTTGAAAATGGGTAGCTTCGGTATACATCTTGAAAGACCACCATATATAGGTACTTGTCACTAGCAGAGCTGGGCACATTCCTTGGTGCATTCCTAGGTGTACTCTTTAGTGAGTTCCACTTTAGTTTGTCCACAGTTAGTACTCCCAAACTATTAAAGCAATATAAGTGCCGGTATAGTATGTGACCTACCTTTTGGATATGGCCTATGAAATTTTTCTTTGGTATAGTATGTAGCCTACCAGACTTTTATTTTGGTATGAACCTGTCTCTTAAGCTTTAATAGTTTGGGAGCGCTAACCGCGGCCATGCTAAAGCAGAACGCACCGAAGAACATGCCCAACTTTGGTCACTAGTCCTTGCCTGCCAGTTGTTCCCTCCTTGTATACATACATACATATATATACCGAGGGCTTTTTCCCACTTACAAGGGAGATAGCATAATCCAAAGGTATAAATCCACTCCAACCCTTTCCATCCTCATATATTCCATTCCCAATCACCACCCCTCTATCCCTCTTTTCTTTTCTCCCTCTTTTCAATGACCACCCCTCCCTCCTTGTATTCACCTAATTGTACTATACAGAAAAAGAGCAGTGCTCATGGGATCATTTCTTTAATTCTTCAAATTATCATAACTAACTTCAAATGCATGGTTCCAACTTGGCTTATATCCTCATTTTCCAATTATCATACTTAGATTTGAATTCATGCACTGCTCCAGCTTAAACTATAACATGCAGAAAATGGAGGAAGGACAAGGGTGAAGGCTGAGAGAAGGTCTGGCATAAGATCTAGAGTGATGAAGATGGAGGGGGGTTGAATGAAAATGGAGACAGTACAGAGGGGCGGGAATAATGAGAAAAGAGAAGTCAGAGTGATACAGACAAATTTTTATAGCAATGCAAGAAAGAGAAGAAAATTAAAAAGGTATAAAAGAATACAATAAATACGGAGATAATGTAATGGTAAAAGGATGGAGTTAAGAAAGAAGTGAAATGATGAGGGAGATGAAAACCAAATGGGTGAATGAATGGGAAAGACAAAAAAAAATATACAACATGAAATAACATACCTAATCCATGCCTGTGGGTTGACATAGGTGGCAGCTGCGACCAAGTCTTTGTAATTGGGTCATAACATTCAACTGTGTTTAAAGTCTTGAGTCCATCTCTACCCCCCACTACATACAACTTCCCTTCCAACACAGCCACACCAAACTGCAAACGTCGTCCGTTCATTTGGCCCACATTTGACCAGGCGTTAGTCCGTAGATCAAAGCGTTCAATGCCTGTTGAGCCTTTAAAACAAAATGGTGGTGCTAAAAATAAAACATGGGCAAAAAAAATAAATAAATAAATTTACAACATACAAAAGAGAAATGTGATCAGCATATTTCATTAGAAGTAAAGTTATTTCAACCCTATAACATGGTCAAGATCAAATCATCAGTTTAATAAATACCTTTATTTGCATCCATCCCTCCTACAACATATAGTGACCCAACCGTAGACTTCCGGGGTTTTGTCCGAGGAGATTGCAATGTAGATCTTCTTTCAGGTAGTAAATGGTACTTAAGAGCTTCTAAAATTAGTTCTTGGCAAGCCCGGTCTTCCTTGAACAGTGTATTGGTCTCTATATGGTCAGTAATAAACTGTAAAAACAAGTTATCATTTATAACACAATACAAACCCTTCCTTTTCTTCTTTTTCTACAACTCTCATGACGCTTATCATCTATTACTCTGCAGGCATTTATAACATAACATACAATATTTCAAAGTTTTCTTGGGAAAATTCCCACATAATTGCATGTATTAAACATTTAAGCAAGAAAATTCTTAAACAAAACAACTAAAATTACCAACAGTAGAACCTTCTCTTTGTTGCCTGTCTTCAAAACAACAACATACCTCTTGGTAGTGCACCAAAGGGGCTTACAGCCTCTAGATAAATCCTGAGACTTCCATCAATTTTGACTATTTCCTCCACCACCCTTCCCATTTCAGCACCTCAGGGATGAAAAGCTGCCTTGTTCCCCGTCACATTGCTCGAGTTATAAGCAATAGAACTAGGCATAGGTCTTCCACGACAGAGCTTAACAGCCTGAGCTGGTTTACTCCTGTTTTACTGTATAGTGACCCTTCTTTTTATATTCATTCATGTTGAATTACATTATGAACCAGATGAGAACATTCTTTCTGGCAGCATCTTCTCTTCATCCATTCATTCTTATCATCTGGATCATCTATTCCCTGTTCATCTTTATTCCATGAGGATAAAAAGCCCCCTTTCATGATATCCATCAATTTCATTCCCTCCACTTCTGCTTTCCTCACTATTCACTTGTCTATCCTTATTCTTTCCATATATCCAATTCACTTCAACATAATCCAACAGCTACATTCCCATTCACATTACACATGTGTCTTCTTGTTTTTCCATTGTCCCATTTTAATAAATCATCCCTATCTAGGATTTCCATTCCTTTCACGATTCTATAAATAGTCAGCAGATCTCCTCCTCTTTGTTCCAGAGTTGGTAGTTCAAATTTGGACAATCTTTGTTCATATGTTAATTTGAAGAGAGTTGGTGCCAACTTTGTCATTGCTCTTTGTATTCTTTCTAAAAAGAATAAAAAGAGTGAAGCAGCCTTGCTGTGGATGTGATCTTGATGTATTGCTAGGGCAGTGGGCAGGATACAGGAATGACCTATCATCCATGAGGAGCTAAGATGAAGGGAAAGAAAGGGTGGTGGATGGGAGTGGAATGGGTGGGAATGAATTTAGTGGGAATTGGTATATGCCTTTTGACTTTGGCTACCTCCCTGGTAAGGGGGAAAATGCCCTTTGTATGTAGATTTATTTTCTACTGTTTGTAAAGCATGTTTGTTTTGCTGATTGTTGGGAACAGTGCTGATTAAGTGTAGCCAATTGTGGATCTTATGAATTGTTTTAAGACAGTAATTACATTTTACTTCTGTTGACCAAAAAACATGCTTGCAACTGACTTCAGCAGGTATATTTTCTCGTTAAACCTACTAAAATCAATCACAAGCATGAGTTTTGGTCAACAACAGGACACTGTAATTACTGCCTACAGCTAATTTCATTACATAGGGGAAGAATCCTTTTGATATACATAGACATTTTCTTGTGGATTTGGATTTTCAGTCAGATCTTTGATGTGTGAGCTGAAGGTCATAGAAATATCAAAAGTATAGCCTAGAACTCATTCATGCATGCATGCATGCATGCATGATCAAATTAAAACCCTGGATGTCAGAAAATCACATGGCCCAGACGGAATAGCAAACTGGATACTGAAAGAATGCATGGAAGAATTAACTGACAAAATATATGATATAATCAAATCATCAATTAAAGAAGGAAAAGTACCATTGGACTGGAAAAAAGCAAACATTGTAACAATTTATAAGGGAGGTGATAAGGAAGATCCATCTAACTACAGACCGGTCTCACTAACAAGCACACTAGCAAAAATTTGTGAAAGAGTGATCAAAAACAGATGGGTTAAGTACCTGGAAGAAAAATCTATACTGAACCCAAATCAATTTGGATTTAGACAAGGGAGATCCTGTACAACAAATCTGATTTGCTTTTACTCAAGATTAGTAGACATAATAGAAGAAAGAGATGGATGGGCAGACTGTGCTTTTCTGGACCTGCAAAAGGCATTCGATAAGGTACCTCATAGGAAACTGATAAATAAGATAGAGTCAAAAGGTGGCATCAGAGGAAAATTATTGGAATGGATGAAAAACTTCCTGATTGGGAGGAAAATGAGAGTTGTAATTAGAGAAAAATTCTCCAACTGGAAAGAAGTAAAAAGCGGTGTCCCGCAAGGATCAGTACTGGCCCCGATCATGTTCGCTGTATACATTAACCCATTAAACTCCGATGACAAGATGTCTTGTCATTTGGTCAAATAAAACAAAAAATCATAAAACACCAAAATGTTTGATCAAACATCAGAAAAATATGACGTCAGTCCTCGCTTCGCTGCGAGCGAAGCGAGGATTGACGTCATATTTTTCTGGTGTTTGATCAAACATTTTGGTGTTTTATGATTTTTTGTTTTATTTGACCAAATGACAAGACATCTTGTCGTCGGAGTTGAATGGGTTAATGACATGAATGAAGGCGTGGAGTGCTATATTAATTTTTTTGCAGATGCAAAATTACTTAAGAAGGTAAAAACGGAAGAGGACTGCAACTCATTGCAACAAGATCTGGACACAATATGGAATTGGACTCAAAAATGGGAAGTAAAATTCAATATTAAGAAATGCAGCATAATGGAATTTGGAAAGAGTAAAAATAGAATATCAAAAGATTACAGAATTGGGGAAGAAAAAATAAATAAAACAAAATATGAAAAAGATCTTGGAGTGATGATTGGAAAGGACATGAAACCAGATAAGCATATAAACAAGATGTTCGGAGAAACCTACAACTTATTGAGAGCAATCAAAGTGGCATTTACCTATATGGATGAAGAAATGATAAGGAAAATACTTACTACACTAATAAGACCAAAACTCGAGTACCCAGCATCACTTTGGACACCCAGTACCAAAAAGAATATTAAGAAACTAGAAAGATTACAAAGAGCGACAACAAAACTAGCACCGACACTCGCCGAACTAACATACGAGCAAAGACTATCCAAATTGAACCTACCAACTCTGGAACAAAGAAGAGAAAGAGGAGATTTGCTAACTATCTACAGAATAATGAAAGGAATGGAAGTTTTAGACAGGAACGACCTATCAATGTGGGACAATGGTAAAACAAGAGGACACGGAAAAAAATTGAAAAATGATAGTTATAGAAAAAACTTGAAAAGGAACAGTTTCCCACACAGAGCGATAAATACATGGAACAAATTAGACAACAAAACAGTATGTGCTAACACTATACAAGATTTTAAGATAAAACTTGATGCGGAGAGATACAAAGACGGGTCACCACGAGCATAGCTCCCCTCCCATATATTACAACTAGGTAAAT
>NC_134778.1:21760444-21790444 GCF_046742065.1 Oratosquilla oratoria | reverse complement strand
GGCACCTGGGTTAGATGGATGCTAAGCAGAATGTTTGAAGAAAGGAGGTACAGTTATGGTGGACTGGCTGGTGAGGTTATTTAATGTTTGTTTAAGAGAGGGTAGAGTGCTGGAGGACTAAAGGAGTGCCTGTATAATTCAGCTTTACAAGGGAAAGGGGGACAAGTGAGAGTGTAGTAGTTTCAGAGGGATCAGCTTGTTGAGTGTAGTTGGGAAGGCTTATGGGAGGGTCTTGATTGAGAGGATTAGGAGAGGAACAGAGGGAGTAATTGGCAAGGAACAGTGTGGATTTAGGACAGGCAGAGGTTGCATAGATCAGATTTTTGTAGTAAGACATATGTGAGAAAGCTATAGGAAAAGGTAAGGATGTTTTTGGGCTTTTATGGATCTGGAAAAGGCTTACGACAGGGTAGACAGGAAGGCACTGTGGGAGGTACTGCAGATATATGGGATAGGAGGAAAGCTGTTAAGAGCAGTCAAGAGTTTTTATGAGAGTAGTAGAGCTTGTGTTAGGATTAGAAATTGAGAGAGTGAATGGTCCGAGGTAAAGGTGGGACTTCGTCAGGGATGTGTTATGTCGCCCTGGCTGTTCAATCAATACATGGATGGAGTGGTGCAAGAGGTGAATGCTAGAGTAGTGGGTCAGGGGTTGGAGATGGTTAAAGAAAATGGAGAAAAGTGGGAAATAAGACAGTTGTTGTTTGCTGATGACACTGCGCTTGTAGCAGGATCAGAGGAGGGATTGAGGAAGTTAGTGACAGTTTGAGGTGTGTGAAAGAAGATGAAGATAAATGTGGGCAAAAGTAAGGTGATGAGATGTACAAGGGGAGAGAGTGACAGCAGGCTGGAAGTGAACATTAAGAGTGAGAGACTGGAGGAAGTGGATAGTTTTAGATACTTGGGTGAGAATGTGACAGGAAAGGGAGGAGTGGGGGTGGAGGTAGAATGTAGACTGAGGAGGAGTTTGAGTGTGTTTGAGCTGAAATGTCCGAGAAGTATGATAGGGGTTACTAAGCTAGATATTGTGAGAAATGAGGAGGTGAGGAGGAGAACAGGGGTGGAAAGGGAGTTGAGAGATAGGGTTGATGAAAGAGTATTCGGATGGTTTGGTCACATGGAAAGAATGAGTGAAGAAAGATTAGTAAAAGAGGTGTGGAAAGCAGATGTGCAAGGATGGATGGATGGGGTGAAAGGGGCATTACAAAAGAGAGGAATGTCTGTTGTGGAAGGATGGGAGAGGACAAAAGATAGGGGTGAATGGAGAAGGGTTGTGTATGGATGATGCTGTGATGCATGAGGGGGAGTGGATGAAGGACGGGGGGGTGAGGAAGTATGTATGAGAAAAAATTTGATGCAGCCCAAAGGGATTTCTCCCCGTCTTCTCCTTTTCTGCATGAGGGGATGGAGGGGGGGGGGGGGTTGTTACCGAATTTATGAAGTGGCCTTGCTGTGGATGTGCTGTGTCTTCCGACACTGCTTCTGACCCTGGGCAGTGGACAGGATGCAGGAATGACCCATCATCCAGGAGGTGCCAAGATAAGAGGGAGGGAGGAGGGTGGAGGGGAGTGGAATATGTAGGGAATGGAATGGGTGGGAGTGGTTTCTATATATGTATGTATGTTTTCTTAATGGGTGGAAGCGGAATCTTTTCACTTTGGCTACCTCCCATGTAAGGGAGAAAGAACCCTTGGTATATGTATATATGTATGTATGTATGGCTATGAATGACTTGTCTACATCTGTGATTGTAGAATGCAAAAATATCACCATTCATCGACAGAAACGAGCTCTTCACTCCCATGGGGTGTCACAGAGATAATTATATAATAGCAAGGTAGCTACTAGATTAAAAAGAAAAAACTACCTGGCACAGAATGAATTAAGAGCTTTGGCTACAACTCCTTCACTTCTGAAGAGAGTTCATAAAAATGAAAGAACAAGCTTGGTAGGATTAAGATTAAAAGTATAAATGATAACCAGTACAGACAAGGGTAAATTTTGGAAAAAAAAAAAAAAATTCCTTCATGTTACACCAGTGTTGTTCCTTTCCTGTAGCATATACTGCAACTAGTTATATATACAATACAAAATGAACAACATCTACACATTTTCACATCTTTGTCCAGCCCCATATCCAAAATTTTACACCATTGAGATCTGAAAATTTTACCATTCGAGAGTATGTTTGGTTGGTCATCCTTCCAACATTTTCTTCGATTTCATAGGAAATGTCATACATTTATCATTGTTTCTTGTGCTTTCATGAGCGTGTTAGAAGTTATTAAAAAATAAAAAAAAAGACTTGTGTATTGTACCTTATTTTGAATAAAGACTCAATTGCCCAACTTGAAAGTGACAACATGTTCAACAGAGAAGCAATAAAGCCAGCTGCTTTTCATTAGCTCCTCTTCAAAGAAATCTACAAATCACATAGCATTTCTTGCATACATAAGCTCTTCTTCCCTACCTGCCACTAAGGTCACATCACAGAGTTGCCCCCTCGAATAGTAGTGCTCCATTCTCTTGAGCGCCGATTCTGCATGGTGAGGTGATCTGAAGAGCTCATCATGAGAAAGTGAGCCTGTTATTGAGGAAGCAAGTTGCCCTGGAGAGCCAATAGAACCCCGGCTTGAGCTCCGTCTCCCTCCATGGGCTCCTGAAAAGTTATCAAAAGTAAAAGAAAAAAGGGGAAAAAAAATTAATCAAACAATCTATACATGTATAATATATGTATCAAAAAGTCTTTTACCCTTATAAGAGGGATTGTCCAGCCAATGCACACACCCACCTTTAACCATCCCACATCCATCAAACACCCATTTGTTGTCCCCTTTTACCTTAGTTAACTGTGGATGAGATGGATGGATGGGGTAAAAGGGGCATTGGGAAAGAAGGGAATGTCTGTTGAGGAAGGGAGGGAGAAGACAGAAGATAGGGATGAGTGGAGAATGGTTGTGTATGGATGATGCTGTGATGCATGGAAGGGAGTGGGTGGGGGATGGGGGGTGGGGGATGGGGGGTGGGGGATGGGGGGTGGGGGATGGGGGGTGGGGGATGGGGGGTGGGGGATGGGGGTGAGGGGTGGGGGGGTGAGGGGTGGGGGGTGAGGGAGCACGTGTGAATGATATTCTGATGCAGCCTGAAGGGATTTCTCCCCACCTCTTTTTCTGCATGAGGGGAGGGAGAGTGGGGTCACCGATTTAATGAAGCGGCCTAGCTGTAGATGAGCTGTCTTGCTACATTGCTTCTGACCCAGGGCAGTAGGCGAGATGCAGGGATGACCCATCATCTAGGGGGAGCCAAGATAAGAGGGAGAGAGGGAGGGAGGGGGGTGAGGGGGGTGAATGGGAGAGAGAGGGATGGAATGGGTGGGGGTGGATTTTATGCCTTTGTCTTTGTCTACCTCCCTTGTAAGGGGGAAAAAGCTGTTGTTATATATGCAACTGTGAATGGAATGTCATCCCTGTTCCTTGCCCACTGCTTAGGTTAGAAACAATGTGACCAGACAGCACCTCCACAGCATGGTTCTACAACCAAAGTTGGTTTACCTTTCACTGCTTCATTACATGGCAACCCTCCCCACTCATCTACTTCAGAATTTACAGAGCTGCCAAGAAATCCTTTCAGGCTGTATCAGTTTCTCCTCCATTCACAACCACTCATCACTCACACCTATCTTCTGCCCTCTCTCCTCCCTGCTCAACAGATATTCCTCTTGTACCCAAGGCTCCCTTCACCCTATCTATTCATCCATCAATCCCATTACTGATCTCCCCCTCAAGTTCACTCCATCTACCTGTCATCCACACTCTTGCTACAACTTCTTTAATCACTCTCTTCATATGTCCAAATCATCAATATTTTCTGATCCATCTGTACTGAAGTATCGTCTACATGTTAACATACAGCCCATACTATGGAGACTGTTTTGGTACACCACTATGGCCAAATTCATGTCTAAAATATCTACTCATAAAGGAATGGTTGATGCAAGATTCTTTCATTCAGCTTAGGGGGATACAAGTTTTCATTTCCACCTCAGCTATTCATCACATGCTGTATATATTCTGGCCACTGACATGGAGATCCATTCAGCTGAGGAACACCTATTCTAGTCAGAAGCTGAATGGAGTAAGTGCAGTACCCTATGCTACAAGTATAAAACAACTTTTGCCAACATTCAAATTAACTCGTCCTTTCAGTTTTCTTAAAATCCACCCGTACTACTTGTACTACACGCACCTCCAATTGGTAGTGCTGCTGCTGCTGTTACAGGAGATGGTGACGGTGATCTGTCCATGGCTGCGTCCTTCATCATCCTGCAGGTGATGCCCAAACAAGGAGGAGGGGTGCTCACATAGTACCTACTGGTTGCAAACAAAAAAACAAATATAAGTACAAATGATTGAGAGGAACATTTATTGTATCTACAAGAGCAAAATATCTAATGCACCTATGGAACTACAAGGTGATTGAATGGAAGAAGACATCTTAAATTCTGCTGATAAAAAGAAAGGACCCAAGTAAAAATGGGAATATCAATAAGAACTGCTCCATCTAGTCTCAACAACTGGTAACTCAAAGCTGCACTGTAACCACCAATGACCTTCAGCCTCTCCCAGCAATCTTTGGGAATACATGTTAGACTGTTGTCTGGGTTTTACTCGTGTGGATCCTTGTATGTCACCAGTTAGTGTGAGGAGGGAAGCAGTCATCTGTTATCAGCTCTTATGTGAAAAAGTATATGGGAAATAAATAAACAAATAGATGGGTAAATAAATATTATATATATATATATACACACATATATATCACATATATATCACATATATATATATATATATACACATATATATAACATATATATAACATATATATAACATATATATAACATATAAATAACATCTATATAACATATATATAACATATATATAACATATATATAACATCTATATAACATATATATAACATAATGATCTATAAATATATATAACATATATATAACATATATATAACATATATACATATATATAACATATATATAACATATATAACATATATATAACATATATCACATATATATCACATATATATCACATATATATCACATATATATCACATATATATCACATATATATCACATATATATCACATATATATCACATATATATCACATATATATCACATATATATCACATATACATCACATATACATCACATATACATCACATATACATCACATATACATCACATATACATCACATATACATCACATATACATCACATATACATCACATATACATCACATATACATCACATATACATTACATATACATCACATATACATCACATATATCACATATATATCACATATATATCACATATATCACATATATATCACATATATATCACATATATATCACATATATATCACATATACATCACATATACATCACATATACATCACATATACATCACATATACATCACATATACATCACATATACATCACATATACATCACATATACATCACATATACATCACATATACATCACATATACATTACATATACATCACATATACATCACATATATATCACATATATATCACATATATATCACATATATATCACATATATATACACACACACACACACACACACACACACACACACACACACACACACACACACACACACACAAGGATTTTGTACCCAGTTCAGAGACCAAATGTAAGTTCTTGGGTCTGCAGTTTCAAAAGAAAATGAAGATGTTGATAGACTTTGAAGTGGGGCAGTAAGGAGACTCCGCTCCGACATTCGGACTGGCCATTTTCACAACTTATCACCCCCCTCACCTTCATCAGGAGTTACAGCCCTGAGGGGCTGACACTCTGTCTCTGGACTGGACCCCAAGATCTTTATCAACTTAACTGTATTTGTTACACTTTGTCAAACATGGAGAGCTGGTAATTATCAACTGTTCCCCTCCTCCTATTTCTAGTTAGTGACAAACATTCCCACAACAGTAAAGACAGACGGACAGAAACAGACAGATACTGACAGACACTGACAGACAGAAACAGACAGACAGACATAAAAACAGTTCAACGTTTCCTCCCAGAGAGACTTGACTGCAGCTGTGCTTGACAGGAAATATAAATTTTTGATCATCCGAAGCTGAAGCTGAAATAACAGTTTGCTGCAGCTAGCATGTTTTTTTTAACCCTTTCATCACAGTAATTTTTTTTTCTCTTTTGCCGCCAAACTATTTCATTTAGATAAGTCGCCGTCACCGAATGGAAAGGGTTTACATATTTAAATGGATATACTGTACGAAGTGGATGCGAATTAGAGCTCCCTCCTCAGCGACATGACGTAATATCGTTGACCATGACGTTTCAGTTCCGAGAAATCGGATTAGATTAACATGTACAAATCGTGCTACTCTGGACAGACATCTCCCTTCCCTTCCCTTCCCTTCCACCCCCTCCTTTCTCTCCCCTTCCCTTCCCCATCCTTTCTCTCCCCTTCCCTTCCCCATCCTTTCTCTCCCCTTCCCTTCCCCCTCCTTTCTTCTCCTTTCTCCCCCCTTCCCCTCTCCTCCCCTTCCTTCTCAACTCGTTTCTTTTTGCAGCCCGAAACCAACTTGTTTCTCTGATGCAACCTAATCTCCATTCGGTCCAACGACACACTGTGGAGATTTTATTTTAGCTTAAGCACAATATTATTCAGCTGAGGGAAGGATTACCATAATGAAGGAGCTAAAGCGAGTTCCTTGTAAAAACTTTTTTTCTTTAAAGAGGGCCTTCGAACGAGTTTCGAATCGCAATTTTGGTTTTAATACCCAAGTGGATTCTGTATAGCAGTACTCTACGAAATACAGCGAGGAACAAGATCTAAGAACCCTATACAGCGATGGCTTTATGGATTTTAATTTGGACGGTACCATACTACTTAGTTCGGTCGAGGGGTCATTTTTGTGAAAGTGCTAATACCTTCAAATTGCAACAGATTATTGCCTTTTGTTTGGGCCGTCACAAGTAGCTTTCAGTCACCCCGGGGCTGTCGGAAGAAAAGGGTGGGGGCGCCCTTTGCCATAACTTCTACGGAATACTCACCATGATGACGGGGTTATTACTAAATATTGTCTCATTTCGAAAACGAAGACTGAACTCACGAAAGGGTACTTGGTGAAGTTTCGTGAGGCACCACCACAAGTGACTGGCCACAGGCACTACCCTGGACTAGGGTGACAAGGTGACAAAGCAAGGAACTGCTGTACTTCTCCCCCTGTCTATACCCCCCCCCCACACACACACACCTATCCCGGGATCCGGCAGAAGGGGCTCAACGGAAATCTTTCGTCGTGCGAGTTCTGCTTCTGACGCAAGTCGAGACGAAGATTTTTATTTCCAACTTATTTTCAAGGGAGGTTATTCCTGTACGGACCTCCAACTCTGTCAAGAGGTCAACGTCATGATTTCGTTAGAGCTAACACCGGGCGATTTCATTCAGGAAAAGCCTCGGCCGCAAACGGAAACCTCAAGGCCGAGACGTCGTCCGATTGATCGTCGATCTGACGGCTTTTCCTCCGTTTCAGGTTTTTGTCGAGTTCCTTCCTTCCTCGATCCTTTCGACTAAATGTCGCACTTTGCGCTGAGCCACTCCATCCTTGTCATTTCTTCCGTGCTGGGATATGATTTTCCTTCTAATCTAGCTCTCGCCAAGCTATTTTATTTACCGTATTGGCATCTTCTCGTTTCAGTGGCAAGAGGGCTGAAGTCTTTCTGGACGTTTGGCACCTCTCCCACTTCCTTTAATAATACCGAGGGGACTATTATGTACTGTACAGAAAATCTAAATCTAAATTATAATTACAACTGGAGCGAGAGATAATGCACAGTTAATCTATTCTAATAAACAATTGCATATTCGTTATACTGACTGCATTAACATTACTGACAGCCATACAAGGTGAGGAGGTTCGAAAATAACCCTGGAAAAATTACAATATCTACAAACGCCATTTGCTATTCTTAGACACGACAGACTACGCTGTAGAATTTCATTTTCTCTTTTAGCTCTTCAAGACGCTGAACTTCAGACTTTTAAACTGGCTGCCACCAAACTACTGTATTCTATTAATATATGTGGTACCAAAGTTAGTTTGAGGATTTTTGTGAAGCTCTCTTGGGTAGAAACCTGATACGGGTCCTCTCAGTTTCATTACACAAGTTATCTATTAACAATGCAGGGTTTCCGGCTCTTGAATGAAATAGTCTCGCGATGGTCTGAACAAACTATCCAGGAGGCGAGGATAACAGGGAGCGGGGTAACCGAGACGAGCGAACCTAAGGGGAGTGGCAAGAAGCAGAAAAAGAAGCAGCAGCAGAAAAAGAACCAGAAAAAGATGCAGAAAAACAACCAGAAAAAAACATTAGCAAAAGCAGAAACAAAGAAGCAAAAGCAGAAAAAGAAAAAAAGCAGAAAAAGAAAAAAACAAAAGCAAAGAAAAAGCAAAAGTAGAAAGAAAGAAGCAAAAGCAAACGCAAAAGCAGAAGAAAAAAACAAAAAAAACAGAAGCAGAAGAAGAAGAAGCAGAAGAAGAAGAAGCAGAAGCAGAAGAAGCAGAAGAAGAAGAAGAAGAAGAAGAAGAAGCAGCAGCAGCAAAAGGAACAATGCTAAGATGGTGATCCCTAACGTGAATGTATTCGCCTTGGCACGCGTTCCAACTTTTGTCAACCTATTTCATTAATTTTCTTGGAGTTTCCTTGGTAGTGAAAGAGTTCAACTAGATAAACCGCTTAAAACATCAATATCTACTAAAAAAAAAAGAGCAAAAAGTTTCATACAAGTTGCGATTATGTCTTACTTTAACAGAAATGCAACAAATGCTTTTGCCTCTCCCCCCAAAAACTGCAATATACCAACGTTAACCAGCAACTTTTTGGATCTAACTAAATATGAATAGATAAACAAATTAGAACAATGAAATAGAATAACATATAGAAAGAAAACGGGGGAGGGGCGGGAGGATTACAAGACGCACACGACTCGCGGTGTACCGACCACCGTTTCTCGACCCGTCTCTTCGGAAACGCAAGTGTAGCCAACACTTCTTAAAGTGCCCCCTGAGTATACCTGAGTGTTTTCTAAGAGGGGGTTTACACGGTCGAACGCGGTTCGAAAGACACGTGTTTAGTGATGTGTGAACGGGGTATTTAGGGTTTAACCAACGTGTTCGACAACCAAACACCACGTTCACACATCACTTTAAACACGTGTCTGTCGAACCGCGTTCGACGAGCCGTTAGACGTGTAAACCCCCTCTAAGTGTACCTGAATGTCACAAGTTTTTACCTGTTGTAGTCACCCCTTAATACAAGCTTTATATTTATTAAATTCTTGTGTATATGTATATTTTCACTGCAACATATTTCTTTCTCTTGTAAATAAAAAAACATTCTTGGGCATCCCATGGTGAAGGATATATGTGTAATCTAAATATTGTAGAAGATGCAAAGGTCAAGATGATGCGGGGTGCCCTTTCGCAAGCCCTTCCGGACATGCTCGGTACTCCATTGGGAAGATCCTCAAGTCCTCAGGCCACAGCAGATCTCCTTGAATCGGCTTGAACAAGGTAGCATACTTCATACATGTTGCTCTACCTCTAAAACACATTAATGACATATTCCATACATTCGACTCCTCCAATGATTTCATTCGGCCACGGAAATGCCCCGCGATGCTTGGCAAGGAATCCGCACCGCCACTGACTCTGAGTACTTAGTCCAAACGAGTGGGGAATACCCGAGACCGCGCGCGCGCACGCACGCCCGCACGGGTATGCAATGAGTTGCAGTCAATACTAGAATCATTATATGAAGGACGAGTCACGCAGTCGACGGTGGCTTCTTTCTTGCTACAGACATCATCGATTTCAGACTAGAAAGGTTACGAAAGGACGTCGGCTCAGACTCATCTCGTGTTCATTTAAAAAGAGGAAAAAGATAAAAAAGATGGCGTGGGACGGGAGTACCTGATACGACGGACGGGTATGGTATGTAGGAGTGATGCAAAGGTAGCACATGTTAAGGAAGTGGTGATGTTTATGGAGTGGTGAATTTGGTGACAATTGTGATGGTGGTGGTGGCGGTGTGGTGAAAATGCCAATGATGGCGGTACGAGTAAGAGTGGTGAAAATGGTGATGGTGGTGAGTGGTCAAAATGTCAGCGGTGGTGATGAGAATGGTGAAAATAGTGGCGGTGGTGATGACGGTAAAAGCCATAGTGGCGAAAAAAGATAGAGAGCGTGACAAAAAGAGTTAAAGAGAGGCAGATAAGAGAAAACAGAGAGAGAGAGAGAGAGAGAGAGAGAGAGAGAGAGAGAGAGAGAGAGAGAGAGAGAGAGAGAGAGAGAGAGAGAGAGAGAGAGAGAGAATCACTGTCTCTGAGAAAAAGAGGCAGAGACAGAGACAAAGAGGGACAAAGACAGACGTGGGAGGGTAAGGGGAGGTAGCCACACGTTCCAACACTTAAAGATATACACTTTTTCACCCGTACAGAAACTTGTTTCGCTCGAAGGATGGCCCATGCATAAGATAGGAAGACAAAGTCTGGGAAAAACATCAAACATCTTTAGCGTCGTCTTTTGCTTGCATTTCCATAAACTCCAATACAAAGATTTTTTCCTAGCTATACAAGATGCGGATAATCCAGTTTTTTTTAAACCATTCAAACCACATAAAAACTTAATTAATCAAACAAATAAATAATAAGTACAATTCGATTCGATTAAACGTGGCAATACGACTAGAAAAGTTGTTCGTGAATGAAAATATTAGTTTAGTTAATGTTATTTAAATTTCGTTTTATTATTATTATTATTATTAATTATTATTATTATCATTATTTGAGGTAGTCGTTAATGTCGTCTGTAAAAAGAGAAGTTGGGGGTGGGGTGGGGGTGAATTAGTAGTCCTCCGCCTCCCATCTTGGAAAGCTTGCGAGAGATTTACAAATGTCCTATGTTATTTAAGGGTTCATTTTAAGTTATTCACGCACTTTACAGTGCAACAAATCTGTAGACGTGTTCCGATTGAAACAGAGCCTGTGGGGAAGGGCGTTCCCGAAGTGGCGGCGGCGTTCAAGTCTCCCGTCGCCTTTGATGGCGGGGGTCACTTTCCCACCTCGTGGTGACACCGCCGACCTTAGTCAGGAAGGCGAGTCCAGTGTAAGAGGGGGTTTACATGGTCTAACGGCCCGTCGAACGCGGTTCGACAGACACGTGTTTAAAGTGACGTGTGAACGTGTGAACGGGGTATTTGGGGTTTAACCAACGTGTTCGACAACCAAATACCCCGTTCACACATCACTTTAAACACGTGTCTGTCGAACCGCGTTCGACGAACCGTTAGACCGTGTAAACCCCCTCTTAGATGGACGGTGGACAAGAACATTACTCGCAAGACCCTTTGTCTTCCCCCCCCCCCCCAAATGGTACAAACAGACTTCCTACACGGATGTTTTGATTTCTTTCCCTTCTTTTGTGGAGTACTTAGAAAACTGACTTTGTTACCTCCCTTATAAAGGGGGAAACAGCTCTTCGTATTCAGATAGTTCGTTACCTCTCCAAGGGACACAGACATCAAGTGCAGTGATTAATCAAAAGACGGACGAAATGGTTTTATTTTGATGGAAAAAGCATAAAATTAATCAATTTTTCATGACTTTTTTTTTTTTTAGAACATTTCAGTACTGGATTATTACAATACAAATTATTTTTTTTTTTACGTTCTTAAGGACTTGTACGAACATTGCAAAAGCTGAGATCGAACCATAACTTCTAACTATGGACTGTTAAAAAAAAAAAAAAAAAAAAAAATTGCCTTAGGGTTTCAATCCGCCCACAGTATACCCCTTCACACTGAAACACTGGTACGAAAGTCCAAAACAATTTATTTTCCAAATACATTATTCTAATGACGTTTCTACTAAATATAAAACTTTCCAGGCGGCTGGCGCCCACAAACAAAAAGGTTCTTGCTTTCTTAACTGCGGTCCCTCACGCGTATGCCCACACCCAAACAAGCACGCACGCGCGCACACAGTAAATGAAGATTTCTGGAACACTGTAAGGGTCTGAGGAAGAAAGGAAAAATAAGGCGCGTGGTTGCGGAGGAATGAATAAAAATTGCTTTAAAAAAAATAATAATAAAAAAAAAATGAAAAACACGGAAACTAGGGCAACCAGTCAAGAGGATGAAAGAGTCAAGATAAGGAAGAAGAAAAACTAGCAACTCCACGGAAGGGGAAGAAAGGAGTTGGAAGGAGGGGAGAGGGGAAAGAGGGGACGAGGAGAGGAAAAAGGGGGGCAAGGTGAGGGGAAAAGGAAGTGGAGAGGGGAAAAGGAAGTGGAGAGGGGAAAAGGGGGAGGATATGGGGAAAGGGGGAGGATAGGGGAAAGGGGGAGGATAGGGGAAAAGGGGGAGGATAGGGGAAAAGGGGGAGGATAGGGGAAAAGGGGGAGGATAGGGGAAAAGGGGGCGGATAGGGGAAAAGGGGGCGGATAGGGGAAAAGGGGGCGGATAGGGGAAAAGGGGGCGGATAGGGGAAAAGGGGGCGGATAGGGGAAAAGGGGGAGGATAGGGGGAAAGGGGGCGGATAGGGGAAAAAGGGGGATAGGGGAAAAAGGGGGATAGGGGAAAAAGGGGGAGGAGGGGAAAAAGGGGGAGGATCGGGGAAAAAGGGGGAGGATAGGGGAAAAAGGGGGAGGATAGGGGGAAAGGGGGAGGATAGGGGAAAAAGGGGGAGGATAGGGGAAAAAGGGGGGGATAGGGAAAAAAGGGGGATAGGGAAAAAAGCGGGATAGTGAAAAAAGGGGGAGGATAGGGGAAAAGGTGGGAGGATAGGGGAAAGGGGGGGAGGATAGGGGAAAAGGGGGGAGGATAGGGGAAAAGGGGGGAGGATAGGGAAAAAAGGGGAGGATAGGGAAAAAAGGGGGAGGATAGGGAAAAAAGGGGGAGGATAGGGAAAAAAGGGGAGGATAGGGAAAAAGGGGGAGGATAGGGAAAAAGGGGGAGGATAGGGAAAAAGGGGGAGGATAGGGAAAAAGGGGGAGGATAGGGAAAAAGGGGGAGGATAGGGAAAAAGGGGGAGGATAGGGAAAAAGGGGGAGGATAGGGAAAAAGGGGGAGGATAGGGAAAAAGTGGGAGGATAGGGAAAAAGTGGGAGGATAGGGAAAAAGTGGGAGGATAGGGAAAAAGTGGGAGGATAGGGAAAAAGTGGGAGGATAGGGAAAAAGTGGGAGGATAGGGAAAAGTGGGATAGGGAAAAAGTGGGATAGGGAAAAAGTGTGGATAGGGAAAAAGTGTGGATAGGGAAAAAGTGAGGATAGGGAAAAAGTGAGGATAGGGAAAAAGTGTGAGGATAGGGAAAAAGTGTGAGGATAGGGAAAAAGTGTGAGGATAGGGAAAAAGTGTGAGAATAGGGAAAAAGTGTGAGAATAGGGAAAAAGGGGGAGGATAGGGAAAAAGGGGGAGGATAGGGAAAAAGGGGGAGGATAGGGAAAAAGGGGGAGGATAGGGAAAAGGGGAGGATAGGGAAAAAGGGGGAGGATAGGAAAAAAGGGGGAGGATAGGAAAAAAGGGGGATAGGAAAAAAGGGGGAGGATGGGGGAAAAGGGGGGAAGATAGGGAAAAAAGGGGAGGATAGGGAAAAAAGGGGGAGGATAGGGAAAAAAGGGGGAGGATGGGGGAAAAGGGAGACGAGGATAGGGGAAAAGGGAGACGAGGATAGGGGAAAAGGGAGACGAGAATAGGGGAAAAGTGGGAAGAGGAGACGACGGAAGGGAAAAAGAGTTACAAGGAATCTCGGTACCTCAAGAGGTCTTACAACCAATAACAAGGAGGTACCGTTAAAAAGATACCAGGGATTGACACTAGTACTTACACGGGTCACCACGAGCATAGCTCCCTTCCCGTATAATACAACTAGGTAAATACTAATATGTGTAGCACCTTGTCTAACCGACTTTTGAACTCCTCAACTGAGGAACTGTTTACCACGTCCTTTGGCAGTCCTTTCCAAGTGTTGCGGATTTTATAGGTATAAAAGTTACCAATCTTGTCACAGGAGTAACGAGGTGTGGACAGCTTCCACCCATGATTGCGAGGGAGAGGACAAGGAGAGGAAAACGAGGAGGAAAACGAGGGGGAAGAGGAGAGGGAAACTAGGGGAAGAGGAGAGGGAAACTAAGGAAAGAGGAGAGGGAAACTAGGGAAAGAGGAGAGGGAACAGCGAGAGGAAGATGAGAGGAGATGAGAGGAAAGGGTGAGGGGAAGAGGGAGATTGGAAAGGGGAGAGGAGGGCGTCTATCCTTAGCACTTTCTGACGTTTCTATATACCTGTACAGTCGAACAATTTACCCTACTCGCCCCCCCCCCCGATTTTTTTCTTTTCTTTTTTTTTCTTTCTTTTTCTTCTTCTTCCGTGTGGCTGTAGGGAGGATCAAGGTCCCAAGAGGGTCTTCACGAGCCCAAGGCGCCCTTCAGTCCCGAGACCATTTCCGAAATGAATAAAGTCGCCTGTGGGCAGCAGGCGTTCGCTACAAGAATATTACACGTGAGGGGCGCCTGCCGCGCTGATGAACGGGTGAATTAATGGGACAGGGAGAGGAACTACTGCCTCCAACGATTTCTTCTCCTCCTCCTCTTTCTAATCCTCCGCCTACTCCTGACCTCCTAATCCTCCTCCTCCCCCTCCTTTTACCCCTCCTCCTCCTCCTCCTACCACTCCTTTATCCTCCTAATTCTCCTCCTCCCTTCCTTTACCTTCCTATTCCTCCTCCCCTCCTTTCTCCTTTTCCTTCCCCTCCTCCTCCTTTTCCTCCACCTATTTTCTCCTTTTCCTTCTCCTCCTCCTCCTTTCTTCTTCTCGTCGTTGTCCTCCTTTCTTCGCCTCCTCCTCCTTTCTTCTCCTTCCCCTTTCTCCTCTTCTTCCTCATCCTTTCTCTTCATCATCATCCTTTCTCCTTCTCATTCTGAACTTCCTCCTAAATCTCCTCACCTCAATCCTCTCTCTCTTAAACCTCCTCCTCATATTTCCAAGCCTTACCCTCTCCCCCCCACCAGCTCCAAAGCTGCCTCCTCCGTCAGTTACCGCCTCATCCCGAGCCTCCCCGGAAACCTCCTCCTCCTCCTCCTGCTCCTCCTCCACGTCCCACACTTCAGACCCACAATATGACGTCACACACCTAGAAAATCCATCACAGGATCAAACGGGCGTGAACACAGCGTGAAACTAAAGCTCCCCCGAGATTCCAATATCATCACAAAGACTCGCAAGAAATAAGACCCACACAGCCCACCAGCGCCGTCCCTGCCGCCATTTCCGGAAGGGAACGAAGATCGGAAGCGAGGCGAAGCGAGGCGAAGCTAGGCGAAGCGAGGCGAAGCTAGGCGAAGCGAGGCGAAGCGAGGCGAAGCTAGGCGAAGCTAGGCGAAGCGAGGCGAAGCTAGGGGAAGCTACGCGAAGCTACGCGAAGCTAGGCGAAGCGAGGCGAAGCGAGGCGAAGCGAGGCGAAGCGAGGCGAAGCTACGCGAAGCGAGGCGAAGCTAGGGGAAGCTACGCGAAGCTAGGCGAAGCTAGGCGAAGCGAGGCGAAGCGAGGCGAAGCTAGGCAAAGCTCGCCGCCAAGTATATAAAACCGATCTTGGACATGCGAACTCCTCCGTCTCGCCTGTAACGGCTGCTGCTGGCGACAGCGAAAAAGACGACAACGGTGACGACGAAGAATCTAATGACGACGACAACGACGACATCCACGACGCCGATGAATCCAAAGCATTTTTTTTTTCGGCTGCGGCCTTCCTGGCTTCAATGTCATTATTCGTGCCCACTAGGCCGGAAGTGTGATACTACAGCGCGTCAGCCAAGGGTGGTAAGTTGGGGTTGGTGGAGGTTGGGGTTCAAAGCTGGGGTTGGTGAAAGTTGGAAGTCGGGCTGGTTGGTGGAAGTCGGGGTTGGTTGGTGGAAGTCGGGGTTGGTTGGTGGAAGTCGGGGTTGGTTGGTGGAAGTCGGGGTTGGTTGGTGGAAGTCGGGGTTGGTTGGTGGAAGTCGGGGTTGGTTGGTGGAAGTCGGGGTTGGTTGGTGGAAGTCGGGGTTGGTTGGTGGAAGTCGGGGTTGGTTGGTGGAAGTCGGGGTTGGTTGGTGGAAGTCGGGGTTGGTTGGTGGAAGTCGGGGTTGGTTGGTGGAAGTCGGGGTTGGTTGGTGGAAGTCGGGGTTGGTTGGAAGTCGGGGTTGGTTGGAAGTCGGGGCTGGTTGGTGGAAGCTGGGGTTGGTTGGTGGAAGTCGGGGCTGGTTGGTGGAAGTCGGGGTTGGTTGGTGGAAGCTGGGGTTGGTTGGTGGAAGCTGGGGTTGGTTGGTGGAAGCTGGGGTTGGTTGGTGGAAGCTGGGGTTGGTTGGTGGAAGCTGGGGTTGGTTGGAAGCTGGGGTTGGTTGGAAGCTGGGGTTGGTTGGTGGAAGCTGGGGTTGGTTGGTGGAAGCTGGGGTTGGTTGGTGGAAGCTGGGGTTGGTTGGTGGAAGCTGGGGTTGGTTGGTGGAAGCTGGGGTTGGTTGGTGGAAGCTGGGGTTGGTTGGTGGAAGCTGGGGTTGGTTGGAAGCTGGGGTTGGTTGGTGGAAGCTGGGGTTGGTTGGTGGAAGCTGGGGTTGGTTGGTGGAAGCTGGGGTTGGTTGGTGGAAGCTGGGGTTGGTTGGTGGAAGCTGGGGTTGGTTGGTGGAAGCTGGGGTTGGTTGATGGAAGCTGGGGTTGGTTGGTGGAAGCTGGGGTTGGTTGGTGGAAGCTGGGGTTGGTTGGTGGGAGCTGGAGGTGGTGGGAACTGGTGGTGGTGGGAGCTGGAGGTGGTGGGAGCTGGAGGTGGTGGGAGCTGGAGGTGGTGGGAGCTGGAGGTGGTGGGAGCTGGAGGTGGTGGGAGCTGGAGGTGGTGGGAGCTGGAGGTGGTGGGAGCTGGAGGTGGTGGGAGCTGGAGGTGGTGGGAGCTGGAGGTAGTGGAAGCTGGAGGTGGTGGAAGCTGGAAGTGGTGGAAGCTGGAAGTGGTGGAAGCTGGAAGTGGTGGAAGCTGGGGCTGGCGAAAGCTGGGGCTGGCGAAAGCTGGGGTTGGTGGAAGCTGGGGTTGGTGGAAGCTGGGGTTGGTGGAAGCTGGGGTTGTCGGAAGACGGGGTTGGCGGAAGTTGGGGTTGGCGGAAGCTGGGGTTGGCGGAAGCTGGGGTTGGCGGAAGCTAGGGTTGGCGGAAGCTGGGGTTGGTGGAATCTGGATTTGGTGTATGTACGAAAGTGCCTTGCCTCACCATGCTGCCAGCTAAGACTCTTCCAATTTTATTCAGCCAAGGGGCGTGGCACCCTGGGGACCAGAACGGAGCTTCCATCAAGTTTGCATGGAGCTGAAGACGCCACTTCACCCAATCCCAAGAGGACCTGTGGTGTACACATACCCCACAGGTTTGCTAGTATGCGATCGGGAGATGGATGGTGGTAGGACCTGACGCTGGTGGTCTGGAAGGTCCCTCGCCCACGCTCTTTCCAGGAAAGGGACTGCAACATACGGGGTATATTACTGGACTAGGTGACGTAGGAAGAGATTGACACCCAGTTTGGCTTATGCGCTTTATTCCGGTGGATACTTGTGCGTCGGCCTAAGGACTGACGTGGCGTGGTCCCCACGTGGGGGACCGACCGCGAAGGCCTAGTGACGCTCTAATGTACAGAGGTCAGAATGTCTGAATGAATATCTGACTGTGACTGACTGGCCTGCCCGCTCGGGACAGTCGGTATATAAACCCAGAGCCGATCTGAAGCCTTGAAGGACCCGATGCGTGGCACCGAGTGCCTTCCCCGTCATTGCTCTCATAACTGTGGTTCTTGCCTTCAGTCTCTCCTTGAGATAGGTTAGTTCCTTCTGAAAGGTGAGCCTCTCATCAATCCAGACCCCCAGGTACTGATACTGGTAAACCCAGTCCAGCCTAAGGTCCTGGATGGTGAGGTGCTTCCCTTCTTTCCAGAGTCTCAATGCCATGGCCTTCGATTTTGTAGGGGAGATCTTTAACCCTAACCTGCAACATTCTGTCGCCACAGTGCTTAAACATCGCTGAGCCCTGTTGAAGCACTGCCGTTTCCCAGTAATTATGAGCGCAATGCCATCTGCATAGCAGATGATCTTGCACCCATGTGGTAGAGGTAATTCCAGAATGTTGGAGACGAGCGTGACCCATCCTAGCCTTCGAGCGCTGAGTCAGGTCAGACTGCCACACAACTCTATCATTCATCAATTTGCACCTACAAGCATACTTGTGAGGTAAATGTACACCACAGGACTGCAATTAGGACGGGTCTGGGTCAGTCACCGCTTAAAATCTGCCTGCTCTAGGGTCCAGTTCTTCGGTAGTCTTCTCTGTACTTGCAACGCGTCCTGACCCCAAGTCAACTCATCAGTCGGTTCCAGACTTCGGGAAGCACGCCACGACCGTTCTTAGACCGACGCCATACCTTTCACTAGAATAAAGAACACATACGAACCAGAGGATCCTTCTATCCCTACGTCACCTAGCCCAGGTAATATCATTGTATGTTACCGACCTTCAAATACACCCGGAAGACAACCCACTTAGGTTAGTTTAGGAATAGCCACCCAAGGATAGCCCACTTGAAGAATTGACACCCCAGAATAAACCAGCGGAAGAATTATCACCCTGTCGAAGTCTGGGGTGACAGATCTTCATGTGATACCACTTCTTTCACTGTCGCAGCTGTCAAACTATTTATTTCCGTGGCGCTTTTAGGCAAGCCAAGGGATAACAAATTAGCCCTATCAACCTCTAGTGTAACGAATGACATTCTGTTACATTCTGGTTGCAGTCAGACTACCTTCTTCATTTCTGCCAAAACCTTTCGGGAATGGAAAGGAAAAACGACTTCGAGCGTGTGATGGGGACCAGTAGAGGTCAGGGGTGGGGGTGGGGGTGGTGGCTAAGGATTTTCTTCTTTTTTCCAAATTTGGGCTAAGGAGGTGGAGGGGAAGGATAACAGGATCCCGACAGGAAGGAATGGGCAAAGAGGAAGAGAGAGGAGGAGGAGGAGGTGGAGGAGGAAGGGAAGGGAAGGTGGAAGAGGGAGGGGAGAGGAGGGAAGGAGGAAGAGGGAAGGTGGGAGAGGGAGGGAAGGAGGAAAGGAGGGAGAGGATGGGGAGGAACGGAGGGAAGGGAGCGGAGGGAAGGAGGGAGACGGTGGAGAGAAGGGAACAGAACGGGGAGAGAAGAGAGGGAGGCAGTCAAATCGTATTCAACTTAGGTACCTTTAGTTCAGACAGACAGACACACAGACACACACACACACACACACACACACACACACACACACACACACACAGACACACACACAGACACACACACAGACACACACACAGACAGACACAGACAGACACAGACACGGTCGACGGTGTAATAGTACATTTTTCCACCTCTAATTTAGCTATCAGAGTTCGAGTCCCACCCAGGGCTGAAAAAAAAATCAACATCACTGCACTGCAAGCCGGCACTCCAATTTTGCAGGGCAAGGAGTTTTGAGTGAGTGTGTGTGTGTGTCTGTGTGTGTGTCTGTGTGTGTGTGTGTGTGTGTGTGTGTGTGTGTGTGTGTGTGTGTGTGTGTGTGTGTGTGTGTGTGTGTGTGTGTGTGTGTGTGTGTGTGTGTGTGTGTGTGCGTGCGCGCGCGTCATTCAAAGCTGCACATGGACAAAACCAACTGTGTCAACGGCGACGGAAACCGCATCAACCCTAAACTTAGCCACAGCCAGACAGTTGCACATCCAACTAAGCCCCACTGCAGGGACTGCATAACCAGCTGGTGCAGTGCATGCCACTCCACCTGGTAAAGGTAGCAATGCAAGTGTTATTGATCAAGTCCACACCTCGCATGCCACACGCAACACGCCGCACGCGGCAATGCATCAAAAGAACAACGGATGAAGCAAAAAAAAGCAGAGCATGATGGTATTATTCTTGTGCACACGAAACGAGAGAACCTCCGTACAGCGCAACAGAGATCAACACTGAAACTGAACACCAGTAAGCGCATAGCGGTGATCAGTCACCTTTGCCTTACGTCCTAGGACTGCCAAAGCAACGAGCCACCATCTGCCCTGTTGGATTCGAACGCGGGCCTCCGTCGTGCAAAAGGACAACCGGGAGGAATGAGCACATCAGCACAAAGGTCGAAAAAATTGCCTTTTGAAAAATACGTGGTAGAAAACAAGCGGTTAATAAACACGTGACAGATCACAGATCGTTCATGACTCAAGGTCAAAGTGAGTGAGAAAAACATGTTTGATAGACGTGTGAAGCGGACAGGGACTAAATATCCACGTGGCACAAAGTGATACTAATGAAACGTGTCACCAGGAATTAAAAAATGTAAAAAAAATAAATAAAAAAAAGCGGTATATAATAGTACGAGCGTCCCGCGTGCCATACAGCATATGCGGCACACATGGTACAGTACATCTGTCACTCCCCCACCCCATCCAATGCTTTGTGATGCCACGTGGCACTTCGTGGTGTTGTGTGACACTACTCATTCAACGCCTTTGGTCAAACACCTCAACCCTTTTCGCTCCGGGTGGTGCACATTGCAGACTTCACTCTGGTTAGCGCAAGACGATTTTATGTTCAACCGAGTGCAGACTTTGGACAAAATGGGGCAGTCTATCTATCGACCAGGACCACAATATATCAAGCATGTCCCTTCGACTGAATCAAATCGCCCAGCACTAGTCAGTATGCAATCTGCAAGGCGTTCAAGAACAGAATCTCATAAGCTTGACATTTGTAGCCTCGTCACGACAGTTCGTGACACCAAGCGAGAAGATAAACAAAGGGGACAAGATTAAACTCATTTTGGAGGTGGCGGGTGGGGGGGGAAATGGCGGGGATGAGGGAAGGAGGGGGCGAGTGGTGGGGGGAGAAGGAGAGAACTGGCAAGACACCAGACAAAGAGATACGCGAGAGAAAATTAGCTGAGAAACACGAGAACTAATCCAGGTCCAGAGACATATGAGAAAACTGACTAGTAACGGCCTGGAGAGGGACGTGGTAGAACTGGCCCCGAAACTGGCACTGGTCAGAAGACAGCTGTGGCAGGTGCCAGCAGAGGGTGAAGAGATGGACTGGGGTCGAGGAGCATGAAGGAAAGTCCATGTGGCTGCCGAACAGAGAACGGCGAGAAGTAAACGCACATCGTGATGTAGTCTCAACACCCCACACCCGCGCAGTGATCAAATTAACTGAGGAACCCATGGTTGGGCAAAGTCCTGTCAGTTGCGGCAAGCAGCATTTTTTTTTTTTTTTTTTTTTTTTGACGTTGGGTCGCCTCCCCGACTGGACAGGACTGTCGGGAACCATCGCAACAAGCCCGCAATGGGCCCCGGACTCGAACTCACGACCACCTACACACAAGCTCAAGACCGAATCCGCTGGGCTACCTTGATGTAGTCAACAGCAATATTCCGTTCTGCTCACTAATTTTGGAGATTTCCGTCTTCTGATGGCGATAACGCATACCCCGGTCACACCTACGCGACTCGAAATGAGTTCGGTTACAATATTTCATTTTTCGAACCTCCAAATGTCAAATCACCTTTGCATCTAATACTAAGAAGCTGAATAACGAATTAAGAGAATCTAAACCTAAAATGCGAATGTATGATATATTGTTGACTTAGGGACGTCCCGAATACTATATGTGAAGTCGTCTTCCAGCTTTTCAAATTCACAATATTTGACGAGAATCTTGAACGTGTGACCAAGGCGTTCCCGACAACATACTTTTCGCAAGACTGATGACTTGCAAAAAAAAAAAAAAAAGGAAAATGACTTGCCCGCTCCAGGATTATACTCATAACGACTTCCGCCTGATAAAGCCAGATTATTATTTTTTTTTTTGGGGGGGGGCCTATGGACACCATGGATCCCTCCTCTTAGGTCGAAGAGCGGAAAAAAATGCTCCCAACACATTTATTCATATAAAGCTTTTAGGAGGCCATGTTCTGCTGAAATAAAAAAATAATAATAAAATGAAACTAAAAAAAAAAGATGAATTTCGCTTTTTTTTTTTTTTTCTCTGATTTCGGGTCTTCCAACGTCGGCGGGCCCGTAACTTAATGAATAAAAAAAAAGATCTGGCCTACGGGTTGACTGTTCAGGAACACCACCAACCATCATACGGTGGATAATGACAGCCATGGATCCATGCCACTTCCCCCCCACACCCCCATTGGATCAGACATGATCCACATGCGAGATGCAGCCGTTAGGCAAACTACACTCGAGACCAGTGCAACTGTTGCACGGAGCGTTAACGCATAAGGGGCGAGTTTTGATATCCCAATAACATGCGAAAGAAAGTTTAACCCTTCGCTCCACTTCAATTCCTTCAAGATTAGGGCATAGCGAAACGTGATCCTCCTATTACTATTACTACTATTCTTATATCTTAATAAACTATCTCCATAATTGTGGAATTGTGACGGAAGTAGTCAGGATGTCTTTCACAGACACAGTTTACTGCTCCTACTACTACTACTATTACTACTACTACTACTACTGCTGCTGCTGCTATATAATAATCAACAGTAACAGACTAAAAAAAATAATGTAGGGAAAAATCCTACCTAACATCATATATATAAGAACATAAGAATGAAGGAGACTGCAGGAGACCCTATGGCCTACACTAGGCAGTTCCATGTCCAATATACCTGATAAGCTATATTGGATAGTACGAGTATACCCGACACAGTATACCTAATATAATCGACTTGACAAATTAATAATTGATACATAATTGATATATACAGTCGCGAGCAAAATTGTTGACAACGTCAATACGATTCTTTTTGTCGAGTACGTCATATATTTCCCTATGTCGTATTTAGCTCAAATTTGGGTAATTTTCTCGATTTGAAAAGAACAAAAAGTTGTCCAAGATTTTTACTTTTGTATCATGAAAAACTGGGTAAAAACTTTTGTTTGTGACTGTACAAAAAAAGAAAGCATACTACCCTTTTCATATAGTAAAAGTAGTATGTGATTTTTACATCACCATAACACACATACTGTACATATCATGTGTACAATTATTACTAAAGCATGCGTGTACAAAATACTGCACACAAAACTAACTCGTACCATGCAAGAATAATATATCAAGACACAATATACAATATAATACCATCATATAAAATATGACATTTGAATTCTAGAATAAAATTTACGAAGTTACGACTTCATTCAGTTGTGGAGTAACCCTCAGAGGATGGTTACAGCTACGAGAGTCCCCAAGGAGATGATTAATCATCAACGAGACACTCTAGCCACTAAACGACCGGCTCATTCCCCCAGGGAAGCAGAAGAACTGACACCAAGAGTTGGCCAAGTACCTGGGGTAGGAAGGCTGACAGCTGTACAAGTAGGAGTGGGTGTCGGTCACGCCCGTGACAGTGGGTGACCGGGGCACGAGGGCGTAGAGGGACGCCCTACGTGGGTCCTCCTGGCCCCGAGAGGCGTCCCTGCCCGGCACCACCACCTCCCGGAGGAGCCCACCGCCGGGTGCCGTGGGTGGGTGAGTCGCGAGGAGCACGTCCGGGGGGGACACCCGGTAGGTCGGGCTGACGTAGACGCTGTGGGCTTTCCGGGGCGAAAAGTGGCCCCCCGTCCCTTGGCGAGGCATGGCGGGGGGTCGGCGACGCGCGACCCCCGTCACTGTAGGAGTGGCAGCAGTAGTGGTAGCTGAGGTCGTCGTAGCAGGACTGGGGGCGGAGGTCGTAGCAGGAGTAGGAACGGAAGTCGTGATAGGAGTTTCAGCGGAGGTGGCAGCAGGTGGTGGTGGAGTCTCAGGTGGAGGAGGAGGAGGAGGAGGAGCACGTGGCAGGCACCACCGCAAAGCGGTTTCGCCCCGATGCAAGCGGGCGGGATCCAATTTCACGTCCGACGGACCACGTGCGGCGCCGGGAGCGACAGCACCAGGGGAGTGGGCAGGGGGAGGAGTCTGAGAGGCAGGGGGAGGGGGTCGACAGAGAAGAAGAAACAGAAGGAAAAGGAGATAGAGGGAGAGGAGGAGGAGGAAGAAAATCAGTAGGGGAACCAGGAGGATGGGTAGAAGCAAAAGGAAGAAAATTAATAAGAGAAGCTCGGGGACGCACGGAGGCAGGAATAAAACAAGTTCGAGAAACGAGAGGACAGGCAGAAGCGGGACATAACGGAGGACAAAGAAGAGATGGAGAGGAAGGAGTAAGAGCGAAACAAGGCTGAGGATGAAAAAAGTAAAAGAAAAAGAAACAATAAAAGTAAGAGAAGGAATGGGAAGGTGGAGGAGGGAAGGCACAGAGAGAAGGAAGAGAAAGAAGGCAGACTAAGATGTAAAAGGAAAACGAAGAGAATGAGAGAAAAGGAAGAAGTAAGAGTGACAAGCCTCAAGAAGAAAAAAAGTAGGAAAAAAAACAATAAAAGGAAGAAAAGGAACGGGAAGGAGAAAGAGGGAAAGCAAAGACAGAAGGAAGAGAAAGGAGGCAGGCTAAGAGATGGACAGAGAAGAAAGGCAGAAGAAAAGAAGGTAAGAAAATTTGGGGCGATGAGTCAAGTGCTTGTAACTAGTGTTCTGGTGGACCTGATCCTACTACTGATACTTCTACTACTAGTGCTACTGCTCCTACTGATAATATTACTGCTGATACTGTTGCTGCTGCTTCTATTACTACTGAAACCGTTCTCTTCGCTACAGCAAGCCAAAATCACTGATAGCAGCAACGTCGTCTCGCCACGGGCACTGCTGTTACTGCAGTGCCGTGACGTTACGTTGTCGGTCTGTGTCTTGTTTGTCTTCTGTTTCAGCACGACACACGGAGGGCGCCAGCCTCACCGCGGTGGAGGTCCCTCGAAGACTCTTCTCGATCAATCTCGACCTTTTGACCGTTTTCTTACTCTGGGTCTGTCCGACTCGGTCAAGTTCCGATCTTCCTAGTCGTCAGATAGCTCCGTGTACTGCTTTATCTCATCATCGCACTACACAATACTATCTCCGTTTCCAAGCCAGTGTTCAATCTGGAGAATACGGTAACAGAAGGACGTTCGTTGGTCCACCTGTTCGAACTACACCGGAAGTCAGCTTCCCGTTGCAGAAATTACGCTCATAGCCCTGTGTGCAACGCGGCGTCCACTCGAAGATCCTTTTCAACAACTGCGTACTGTTGCACGCGTTAGATCAACTCGCTGCACTGTTTATCACGAAAACATGACTTTTTTCAGGTGTACGACTTGCACGTCGTTAGGAGCACGTGACAGGCTGTCATGTCCAGCACAATATCACGTGATATGTCATTACCTCTGCAATTCGTGATAACGCTTTAATAATCGATGAAACTCCTCTATCGATATGACCAAATCTTTCAAAGCAACGTCTGTGCTTTAAATGCATTACAATATTACTTTATATGTGTGTGCGCGCGCGCGCGCGCCACCCATGTACCCATATATCAGGTACTCGTACGTAACAGTCATACATCATTATGTATATGTACACACAAACACATCTACGGAGTAATATGTGCGTTTCCCTTGCAAAACTCTTATACCGTGGGGGAGTGTGGGATTGAGGAACCATATTATGTAGTTACTTGACGAGTCCCCAAGACTTGCCAGGAAGGTCGAGACAGGCAAGTAGACCCGCCAAGACGGGCAAGGACACAATTTCGAATTAATTATTATCAAATTTATAAAGAATATATTCTTGCGTACGCACACACGCACGCACGAACACAAACGCACACAAACACACACAAACACACACAAGAACGACGACGAAAACGTTGACATCAACGTTAACGATGAGTGTTAGTCGACGACGACAACGACGACGACAAAATTTAACAAGGACTACTCGAGTTTCACGAGCCCAAGAAACGCGTCACCGAATCCCGCCAAAGGAGGGCAGAAACTATGAAAGGCGTGAAGAAATTTAAAAACTCGCATCACGCTACACGTCATGCCAATGCAATGTCACGTTATGACCACGAGCTCCGGCGGCGTAAATCCTCTCGTTGTATCCTCTCCCTAAAACATTTACCCCTTTTACATATTATGGTCCCGAACTCAGACATTAAATCGATTTAGAAAAAAAAAAACATAGGTAGAAAAAACTAAAACAAGGTGAACGATTTTAATTTTTTAAAGGATGCGCTTTCTCCTTTGACAATTCTGTTCAATTTTTGAATAAACGAGCTGCAGGGCGAAGGAGGGAGGGTGAGGGGGAGGGGGGAGTCACGATCACTGATTTCTTCCGCTATCGGACGTCATTTATCACGACTATGCGCTATATTTCACATGTAGAGCATAACGGGGGTGAGAGCGAAGAGGTGAGAGGGAAGGGGTGAGAGGGAAGGGGTGAGAGGAAAGGGGTGAGAGGGAAGGGGTGAGGGGGAAGGGGTGAGGGGGAAGGGGTGAGAGGGAAGGGGTGAGAGGGAAGGGGTGAGAGGGAAGGGGTGAGAGGGCTGGGGTGAGAGCGAAGGTGCGAGAGCATAGGAGTGAAAAAGAGGGGCGAGAGCGAAGGGGTGATAGCGAAGAGATGAATGTATTGGGGTGAGAGAGAAGGGGGGAGTCAAGGGGTGGGGGAGAGGGGATGGGCGTGCGAGGAGGAAAGCGAGTGGGGGAGAGCGATCCGGGAGAACGCAGGGGTGGGGGTGGGGGGAGAACACGTGGAAGGCGAATGCGGGGGAGGCGAATGCGGGGGAGGTGAATGCGGGGGGAGGGGGAAACTACGATAACGCGTAGAACAGGAGAACGAGGATGAGAACGATAGAACGAGGAAGAAAGAATAAGAGAACAGGGATACATTAACCTCTAAAACCTCCTTCCTTTCCCCCCCGCCTCCCCCTATATTCTCCCCTACCCTCCCCCCTATATTCTCCCCTCCCCGCCTTGGCCTCTCGCTTTCTCGTTCTCACAACGGCTCTTTGTTTTTGGAATAGACGTTCCTCAGGTACTTCGCGAATGTGCGCGGGTTGTAGACGCTGGTCGCAAGCCTGGCCCTGACCAACTTTAAAACTTTGCCTCGCACTGAGCGAGATCCGCCCTTCATCATGTGGATGCATCATCCAGCTCCTTCCTCACTGGATGGCATCCAGACGAATCTATTCATTCTTATGGCTAACGCCAAACTATTTTATTCACCAGAAATTCCCTGCAGAATGAACGGGTTCAAGTAATTCCGATCAACCCTTTCACCGTTACTGACGAGTTGAACATTTGTTCTTCCTATCGCCAGGGGTTTTCATTCAGTAGGACACCCCCATGCAACGAAAGGGTCGATATATGTTGTACAGTCTCTCAAATAGCCCTGCAACATAGCTGCATTACACCTGGTTCCAGCCTCCTCCGCATCCCATCGCTGCCACCACATGTTGTAGTCGTACATTTAAGACTTCTTATCTTATCAATATCAAAGCTGAATGAAACCGTTTGGCGACAGCTGGCATTAAATGCACCATTCGGTGCCGAAGAGGTTAATCAAAAAACGGTTTAAAGTACCCGAATTCTAAAGCACTGTGGTGCAATTCAACTCTACTTTAGTGCCAGTGAAAACTAAAAAATCGACTGAAACACAATCCGGAGCGTTGTCCTTTCGCACGAACCACCCCTCGACCTCTTAAAGCACTTCGAAACGGGAGGAGACTCCAAGTCTGTGCTGGAGTACAATCAAGCTTAGCAACTGACCACCTCCTCTTCTCCCTCCTTCCCTTTCTTCCCTCCTACCCATCCCTCCCTCCCTCCTTCACTCTAGAGTACAATCAAGCTATGCAACTGACCACCTCTCCTCTCCCTCCTTCCCCCTACCCCTCCCTCCCTCCCTCTTTCACTCCTCTCCTGACATTTCACCTCGACGGAATTGAACCAAACACCGCCGACCGCTAACGACTGGTCGTTCCCAACGCCTTTCTAATCACCGACGTAGTTAAAAATCAAATAAAACGATACCTGACCACTTTCCACAGTGGATTGGTTTTCCTTTTACTGCTCTACCGCCGCGATAAGAACTATAATAATCACATTGGAGAAATTTCTATTCTTGGAGCAAAACAAAGGGTCACTACGCGTACGCTGTCCGTAATAAACTCTCCCGGAAGGATCTTAGCGTTTCTTTCTCTCACACACAGACACACAGGGCAGCGCACCGGGGATGGAACCGGTGTTGTTTATATCCCACTTATACTCCTGACTTGCGTACGGAGCATTCTCTCAAGCTTTCTCGAATACATGTACATAAGCACGCACAATGTTCTACACGTTCCTGCAACGCGCGCGCACACACGTACACACACACACACACACACACACGTGGGCGGGGAGTTGTGTGTGTGTGTGTGTAAGGTCATAGCATTACCCATAGATCGGACCTACGAGCTCTGAGCTCTTTTCCGGGAGGGAAATAGCTGTCGATCACGAGTCCAACACGTGATCCAAAGACCAAGTTAATACACACGCACACACACGCACACACACACACACACACACACACACACACACACACACACACACACACACACAGGTCGACGGTACAGTGATAGCGTTCTCAACAGCTAATTCAACGATCAGAGTTCGAATCCCGCCCAGAGCGATGCATTGCGAGCCGACACTCCAACTCTGATGCGGAAGGTGTGTGTGTGTGTGTGTGTGTGTGTGTGTGTGTGTGTGTGTGTGTGTGTGTGTGTGTGTGTGTGTGTGTGTGTGTGTGTGTGTGTGTGTGTGTGTGTGTGTGTGTGTGTGTGTGTGTTAGGTCACTATTACCCATAGATTGGGCCATACGAGTTCCGAGTTCTCATCCGGGAGGATAGCTGTTGATCACGCGCCCAACACATGATCCAAGATTGTGGTGAATCACACACACACACACACACACACACACACACACACACACACACACACACACACACACACACACACACACACGATCCATTTCCACCATCACCACTAACCTATTCCAAGTTAACTGGGTTATGCTCATTAGGGTTAATCTGACAAATACTTCATTCAACCCATCTTCAATACGTGGACCGATGGCGTGCAGGTCTCGTATGTGCTTACTTGTGGGTTCGAATCCCGCCCTTCTCTCCGATTCCCAGCAGTGACTATTTCCTCCTCCAACAGTCCCTAATGGTCATAATAGGGCTTCGGCAGACGCCACTAGCCGCCTCATGGTGTAGACTCCTCACCTTCGCCTCATCACTTTGAATAGCCCCTTCTGTGTAGAGGAGTACTTGGATTTTCTATCATTGTCCATTAATACCTTGTAAACCACACTTCCATCCACCACCCTTTCCCATGTGTACTTATGCTCGACTTTCTTCCTAAACACTGTTAGCAATCATCAACTCTCCAACTCCACCATTGACTCCCCACTATGATTTTTACCAGGTACTCCATACTTCCCATTGGTGGAAATAGATACGTATCTGTGACTTGGCTACCTCCCTTATAATGGGGAAAAAAGTTCTCAGGATATAGATAAGATTATTGTTATTATTTTAGCTGTCCCACCGTTCATATCTGTGGCATCTCTTCGGTTGGTACGGGATTGATTGAAAGACTATGGAGGGAATTGTTCATCACGTCCATCTCGCAGTGTCACTTCATAATTTCCAGAAGCCAGGTTTATGCGAGTACGAATTTGCGAGCACAGGACCAATACTGTACATATATATTAATGTGCAGTTGACAGGACTTCCGTCGTATTTACCTGCTCGTGCAACATGGATGTAGCAAAAGCGAGAGTGCGCTCACCTGTAAACTCGGAAATGAACAGATTATTCTGCCGACTTCCACCCGAGCTTTGCATACGCCGTTCCGAAGGCACGGACGCATGAGCCTCTTCTCACGACTCGCTGAGTCGCAGAGCTCTTAACACT
>NC_134778.1:21755444-21757944 GCF_046742065.1 Oratosquilla oratoria | reverse complement strand
AGCAACTCTCCCCCAGCTCCCCACTCCAACATCACTCTTCCAAGATATGTTGAAAGTTTGGCAAATTCCATTTTGCAAATTTCATTTGGCAAATTTAATTTGGTAAATTCCATTTGGCAAATTTCATTTGGCAAATTTAATTTAGCAAATTTAATTTAAGAAAATTTCATTTGGTAAATTTCATCTGGCAAATTTAATTTCACAAATTTCATTCAGGCAAGGGTGAGAGTCAATCTAACCCGAGTCGCTGTGACCTACTGACTCGTCTACTAGACACACGCACACCGCACTGTCGTCGTCGATCAGACTGCCCTAAGCAACACACGCACATATCGTAATTATACATTCTATTCTACTAGTAAAATACTACCATGGTTATTAGTATTAACAAGAATTATAAATTAATTATACTTAACGAATTATTATTTCTATTATTAATTTAATTACAAAAGCCCCAATGCAATGGTTAGTCACTTTTCGAGATTAAAAAAAGACATCATTACGTAATGACATTCGCAGCAACGAATTTTCCCCTCCTCCTCCTCCTCCTCCTCCCCACGGACACCTCCCCTCCCCTCCCCTCCCCCTATCCGCCACAGCAGCCGCCGCTACAGTACATTCCGCGGTTCCAACCGAGGGCGAAGGAGAAAGCATTTTCAGTTCCTCCTCTTCAAGCGTTTTTCTCCCTCGCTGCCGCCGCGGAGGCTCGTTGAGCTTCTCGCTCTCCTCGCGAACCTGGGTTCGACCCCGGGGGCTGGCAAACGGTGACTGTCCCCAGTCACATTCTCGTCAAAAGTTGTGAATTTGAAAAGCTGCAGGACGACTTCGCCTTCAGTATTCTAGAGTTCTCCAGCTTCTCATTATATGACGCAAAGGTGATTTGACATTCTGAGATTCGAAAAAAATAATAATAAAAATAAAAAAATTGTAACCGAAGTCGTTTCCACTCGAACGAACTCACTTCGAGTCGAGTAAGTGTGCTTTAGAACACACACAGCAGAAATGACCGTTACCGTTCAAGTGGAGAGCGGCGCAAATTGCAGGACTTGAACCGTACCACTATCGCCAGGAGAGTTTATCCACCCAAGGGCACGGCGACTGGGTTAAGAAACCGAGACCCGGATCCGGATCCGGAGCCTACGGCAGGAGGCGCAGAGTAGTTGCAGCCGAAGCCGTCACCTTTGACTTCGCTGGGGCAGGTCATAAACAGTCACTGCTGAGAATCGGAGATCCTTCGTCAAATATTTTTAATTCTAGATAGTTCTCCTCATTGGGAATCTGAGAGGATTGCGGGATTCGAACCCACAACTAATCGATGGCACGATATCCTCCATCGAATATCTAGATAGTTCTCCTCATTGGGAACCTCTAAAATAACTCCCAAATATTCGGAAAATTGGACGCGGCCCATTTCGGAAATTGTTATTGGAATATGAAAAGTAATTCCTGAAAATCGAAGTTTCTTTCAAAGTTTTGCAAGTTTCTCATTTTCAATCAAATATTTAAATTTCCGAATTCAAGGTTCCCAATAGAAAGGCTATTGGTGTCTCTAATAAGCCTTTTGCTGCGTTTTATGATTTGTATATATTCTCTCAAGAGATTATATTCAGCGATGGAAAACACCTCATCCAGTCTTTGGTCCACAACAGACTGATGACGTTTTTTTCATGACGTCACTCGACACGAAGACAAAACGATGACGTCACAAATGCGTCATAACCCCCACCCCTTGAACTACACCGGAGACTGTGAACCTAAACTCCTTAAAACCTTTTCACACCTACGCGACTCGAAGCGAGTTCGTTCGAGTTCGGCTTCTGTTAGTCTTTTGTTTTTCGAACCTCCAAATGTTAAGAGAAACCTATGCGAATATTAGACACGTTGTTGAATTGTAGACTAAGGAAAGTCTAGAATACTGAAAGCGAAGTCTTCCTGCAGCTTTTCAAATTCACAAGATTTGACGAGAATCTTGAATATGTAAGAGCGCCTGACAAAGATCTGAAACGCTAAATCTGGATTCACAAAACCTTTGCGTTCACAAAAACATGGCTTTTCATTTTCAGCAAACGGCTCCTTCAGTAACTCCAATAACCAAACCGGTTCCCAAGTCTTAGCCACACCACTCTTCTACATTACATTTCTGGTCTAAAAATAACCCGAAGTTGTACAGGAAATCTGATCATGTCCGGTCTGCGTCCTCAAAGGCGTGCTGGTCTCGCATTTGCTTAGTTGTGGGTTCGAATCCCGTACTTCTACCAGATACCCGGTAGCGACCGTCAGTTGTCAACCTAACAGTCTCCAAGCAAGCATACATACATATACCAAAGGCTTTTCCCCCTACACGGGGGGGTAGCCAAAAAGAAAAAGACATAGAAACCACTCCCACCCATTCCATTTCCTATATATTCCACTCGCCTCCATCCTCCTCCCTCCCTCCCATCTTGGCACCTCCTGGATGACGGGTCATCCCTGCATCCTGTCCACTGCCCTGGGTCAGAAG
>NC_134778.1:21732944-21747944 GCF_046742065.1 Oratosquilla oratoria | reverse complement strand
AAACCCAATTTATCCAGAAGCAAAGAATGAAAAAAGAAGAAAAAATCTTGAAAAAAAAATCAAAACTTGTCACTGGTCCCCTTGGCGTCTAGCAATGCCATAGCGCGGGCAGACTGCGCACATCGAGGCCAGGGTGGATCTGCCTTTGCATGTGCCTCGGGACAAAACTCCCAGACTCCCCAAGGATAAAGCCACGGTTGTGGAGGTGGATGCTTGGGGGTGGAGGTGGGGGGGAGGTAGAGTCAGGTGGAGTCATACTGCGCAGGCAATACTGCAAACAGGGCCGCATAAAACCCGTGAGCGACGCTTTTCCACTGCAACTGTTTAGCTCCGATTTCCTCATCTCTTGGATTTCAATCTTGCGTATATGGAATTACCTCCCTTCTGTTCCGTGTTGTCCCTTCCCCCTCATTTTTGACCCCAGACTATTCTCCCCGTCTCCGTGGCACAAAGATGCTTTGGCACCCACTTATTTGCAACGGGGACATGATATACAAGTTATAATACATTGCACAGAATCATCATGGAGTCTCTCCTGACCCTCCTTTACCTGAACGAAATCTGCTCATGATACACGAAAGAGAAAATTACATATAAATAAATAAAAGGGGTAAAGCTTGTGTCTCAGTTTCTCATTACACCACGGCCATTTCGTCTTCCCTCTCATGCCACTTGTTTCCGTCCAAAATAACAATCACATAATTTTCGGCTCTACATTACTTCCTCTCCCACTCCTCAGACGTTCTCTCTAACGTCTTTCCCCCAATCCCTTTCCTCCACCTCTTTCATCTGCCTAACTCTCTCCCTGCCTCTTACCCTTCCTTCCTTCCTTTCCTTCTTCCTTCCCTCTTATCAGTTTCCTTCCATTTCACCCAGCCTCTTTCCTTCCTTCATGCCAGCCTCCCTGCCTGCCTAACTTCCTACCTGCCTGCCTGTCTGTCTACCTGCCTGCCTACCTGCCTTCCTACCTGCCTTCCTACCAACCTGCCTTCCTACCAACCTACCTTCCTATCTGCTCCCCTACCTACCTACCTACCTACCTATCTACCTACCAACCCTTGCCTCCTCCCTCCTCCCTTCCATCCTTACGCCGCAATGATCCTGGCGCTCTCCCCTTCCACCTGACCTGCATATTCCAACGGGAAGTTCTACTTTAGCCTCTCTCCGTTTCTTGTTCAGCAGAGAAAACCTGGTTTCGGCTAGAGACTTCCAACGCACGGAGCGAGCGGCGTCTCCCCTCCCTCCCCCCCACCTTCGTTCGAATCTTGTAATTACCCCTTCCGCTCCCTGGCGCCCTCACTCCTCTTCACCCTCCTGCAGCCACACTACTTCATTCAACTCCATAGCACTCCTCCGGGTGCTTCTTGGCCGGCTGGCGTCTCTGGGGGTATTTTTCCGCTATTCTGCCACGACCCTGCCAGTCATTTGTGTTGACGTCCCCTCACCACTTTAATAATATCGCCTGGCGACAACAAGAATACACGACCAGAGGAAAATGCAACGATAGGATTGAAAACAAAGGCCGAGACCAATACAACACACAACTTCCACTGCCTGCCTCCCTTCCTCCCTCATTCGCTCGCTCGCTCGCTCACTCGCTCTCCCTTTCCTCCTTCCTCACTTTCCTTCACCCCCTCCCCCCCACCCTAATACCTTTCTCTCGCACTCCAACTTCTCCCTACCGTTGTGTTCCCCCGCTCTCTCTCTCTCTCTCTCTCTCACCCTTTGCCCTTTCCTCTCACATTCTTAAAATTCCCTTGTCACCCTTCCTTTCTTTCTTTCTTTCTTTCTTCATTCCTTCCCACTCTCCTCACTTCTGCTCTCTTCTCTCAATCCCTTCCCATTTACTTCTGTCTCCCTCCCTCTCCCTTTCCCGTTCTCCACTTCCTCTCTCCCTTCTTCCCTTCCTTCCCGTTCTTTCTTCTCCTTCCTCCCCAGTCCCTTTCCGCCTCTCCCTCCGCCCCCCTTTCTCTCCCTTTCCCCCCGTTTCTCTTCTGGCCCCCTTTCCCAGTCCCCTCCCAATCTTCCGTCCCCGTTATCCCCTCACCTCCACCTCCTCCTCCACCTCCTCTTCCTCTCCCCGGCCCTCTAATAACACCTCGCAAATCCACGTGCCAACGTTTCCAGCCGGCAGGGCGAGGGCGAGGGCGAGGGCAAGAGAGAGAGAGAGAGAGAGAGAGAGAGAGAGAGAGAGAGAGAGAGAGAGAGAGAGAGAGAGAGAGAGAGAGAGAGAGAGAGAGAGAGAGAGAGAGAGAGAGAGAGAGAGAGAGAACACGAAAACATGAGAGAACGAGAGCGAGACAGACGGCCAGCTAGCCAGCTAGCCAGCCAGCCAGCCAGCCAGCAAACCAGACCCAGCGTGCAGGGAGGCGGGCAAGCTGCCGCCTTTTGACAAGTCCCGTCCACTTTCGATTTCACAGCCCATTTCATCTGCACCAGGAACTGGCGCGACGTGACGTGACGCGGCCCCCATCACGTGCTACATTTGTCGCCACACGGAACCCCGGGGGGTAGTTCCCACCGCGCGCACAAAGGGCACAAGCACGAATTTCTTCTTTGTCTCCCGCGGCCGCGCCGAGGAAGCGGGAGATTCCCGCCTCGTGGAACCGGGGCCCTTTGTTTTGGTCCAGGGCCTTCCATCGCCCCTTTGCCTTCGTCAAGACGTGAACCTTAGCTTCTTCGGAGACCCTACCTTTGTCCTTTGGGGGTCAACAAGACCCTCCTCCAAGAGGGAGATCTTCGTCCATCGGGTCCTTCGTGGCCCTTCTTTGTCTTAGACTCTTTCCTTCGAGGGCGTCACCTTTCATCTTACACTGGTTGTCGCCAGGCGATTTTATTCATTTCCATGGCAACCCTACACCCTCGGTAGAGGAGGGATAATGTCCTGTTAATTCCTAAAGACATACTCCATTTATTACGACTCCGGTCTACTTTATTTTGTTTCGTTTTACCTGCCTATTCCGTTCGTCTTTGTGGCGCCATAGAAAAAGTGAAGGTTGAGTGTGGGGGGATGGGGGGGGTGACTCTCTGGCCTTGTGGGCGTTTCCTGGCCAACGGAGAGTGCACCTACCTGTGGGGGGCTGGGTGTAGGAGCTATGGCCACGGGATGAAGGATGGGGTGGAGGAAGGATGAGAGGAGGGAGGAAGGAAGGAGGGGAGAAGAAGGAAGGAAGGGAGAGGAAGGAAGGAGGGTGAGGAAGGAAGGAGGGGAGAGGAAGGAAGGAGGGTGAGGAAGGAAGGAGGGGAGAAGAAGGAAGGAGGGGAGAAGAAGGAAGGAGGGGAGAAGAAGGAAGGAAGGAGGGGAGAAGAAGGAAGGAAGGGAGAAGAAGGAAGGGAGAGGAATGAAGGAGGGAGAAGAAGGAAGGAGAGGAGAAGAAGGAAGGAGAAGAAGGAGGGAGAGGAGAAGAAGGAGGGAGAGGAGAAGAAGGAGAGGAGGGAGAAGGAAGGAGAGGAGGGAGGAAGAAGGAAGGAGGGTGAGAAAGAAGGAGGTGAGGAGGAAGGAAGGAGGGGAGAAGGAAGGAAGGAGGGGGAGAAGAAGGGAGGAGGGGAGAAGAAGGGAGGAGGGGAGAAGAAGGGAGGAGGGGAGAGAGGAAGGGAGGAGGGGAGAAGAAGGGTGGAGGGGAGAAGAAGGGAGGAGGGGAGAAGAAGGGAGGAGGGGAGAAGAAGGGAGGAGGGGAGAAGAAGGGAGGAGGGGAGAAGAAGGGAGGAGGGGAGAAGAAGGGAGGAGGGGAGAAGAAGGGAGGAGGGGAGAAGAAGGGAGGAGGGGAGAAGAAGGGAGGAGGGGAGAAGAAGGGAGGAGGGGAGAAGAAGGGAGGAGGGGAGAAGAAGGGAGGAGGGGAGAAGAAGGGAGGAGGGGAGAAGAAGGAAGGAGGGGAGAGGAGGGAAGGAGGGGAGAGGAAGGAAGGAGGGGAGAGGAGGGAAGGAGGGGAGAGGAGGGAAGGAGGGGAGAAGAAGGAAGGAGGGGAGAAGAAGGAAGGAGGGGAGAAGAAGGAAGGAGGGGAGAAGAAGGAAGGAGGGGAGAAGAAGGAAGGAGGGGAGAAGAAGGAAGGAGGGGAGAAGAAGGAAGGAGAGGAGAAGAAGGAAGGAGGGGAGAAGAAGGAAGGAGGGGAGAAGAAGGAAGGAGGGGAGAAGAAGGAAGGAGGGGAGAAGGAAGGAGGGGAGAAGAAGGAAGGAGGGGAGAAGAAGGAAGGAGGGGAGAAGAAGGAAGGAGGGGAGAAGAAGGAAGGAGGGGAGAGGAGGGAAGGAGGGGAGAGGAGGGAAGGAGGGGAGAGGAGGGAAGGAGGGGAGAGGAGGGAAGGAAGGGAGAGGAAGGAGGGGAGAGGAAGGAAGGAGAGAAGGAGGGGAGAGGAAGGAAGGAGAGGAGGGGAGAGGAAGGAAGGAAGGATGGAAGGAAGGAAGGAGGGGATAGGAAGGAAGGAAGGAGGGGATAGGAAGGAAGGAGGGGATAGGAAGGAAGGAGGGAAGGAGGGGATAGGAAGGAAGGAGGGAAGGAGGGGATAGGAAGGAAGGAAGGAGGGAAGGAGGGGATAGGAAGGAAGGAAGGAGGGGATAGGAAGGAAGGAAGGAGGAAGGAAGGAGGGGATAGGAAGGAAGGAAGGAGGGAAGGAGGGGATAGGAAGGAAGGAAGGAGGGGATATGAAGGAAGGAAGGACGGAAGGAGGGGATATGAAGGAAGGAAGGACGGAAGGAGGGAAGGAGGGGATAGGAAGGCAGGAAGGAGGGAAGGAGGGGATAGGAAGGAAGGAAGGAGGGAAGGAGGGGATAGGAAGGAAGGAGGGAAGAGGAAGGAAGGAGGGAAGGAGGGGATAGGAAGGAAGGAGGGAAGGAGGGGAGAGGAAGGAAGGAGGGAAGGAGGGGAGAGGAAGGAAGGAGGGAAGGAGGGGAGAGGAAGGAAGGAGGGGAGAGGAAGGAAGGAGGGGAGAGGAAGGAAGGGAGGAAGGAGTGGAGAGGAAGGAAGGAGGGAAGGAGGGGAGAGGAAGGAAGGAGGGGATAGGAAGGAAGGAGGGGAGAGGAAGGAAGGAAGGAAGGAGGGGAGAGGAAGGAAGGAAGGAAGGAGGGGAGAGGAAGGAAGGAAGGAAGGAGGGGAGAGGAAGGAAGGAAGGAAGGAGGGGAGAGGAAGGAAGGAAGGAAGGAGGGGAGAGGAAGGAAGGAAGGAAGGAGGGGAGAGGAAGGAAGGAAGGAAGGAGGGGAGAGGAAGGAAGGGAGGAAGGAGTGGAGAGGAAGGAAGGAAGGAAGGAAGGAGAGGAGAGGAAGGAAGGAAGGAAGGAAGGAGAGGAGAGGAAGGAAGGAAGGAAGGAGAGGAGAGGAAGGAAGGAAGGAAGAGGAGAGGAGAGGAAGGTTTTCTCTCTGTACACCAATGCTTTCAGATGACGTTTCTATAACAATAAAAAAAAATAGTAATACTAACAACAAAATAAAAATAATAGTAATACCAGTAACAAAAATAACAAATAATAATAATAATGATAATAGTAATTACACGAAGTCCCCCCCCAACGCATTAAACGGGACACTAAGGCAATCTTAGAGTAGTAGCGTCATCTCCCGAAGGTAGCGGCGACTACCCCCCCGAATCTTCTTCATTCGCGGCCAGACGGTCTTGTTCGCCTCTGACGAAGGCTTCCTCCCGACAAAGTGTTCAGTTTAAGCCCAAGACCAGAAGACAGACTTGCTCATTCACTCAATTTTACTCTAAACTACAGTGCTTCCCTTGGTTGCTTAGGCTTTCTTCTCCCTCTCTTCCTCGACTTTGCTATATTTCGTTATTCCTTTCTTGGACGACATCACCAAGGAGATTTCACACTCCCAACTCCCACCTCTCAACCTCATCCTCCCCCAACTCCCACCTCTCAACCTCATCCTCCCCCAACTCCCACCTCTCAACCTCATCCTCCCCCAACTCCCACCTCTCAACCTCATCCTCCCCCAACTCCCACCTCTCAACCTCATCCTCCCCCAACTCCCACCTCTCAACCTCATCCTCCCCCAACTCCCACCTCTCAACCTCAACCTTCCCCCACCCTCCCACCTCTCAACCTCATCCTCCCCCAACTCCCACCTCTCAACCTCATCCTCCCCCAACTCCCACCTCTCAACCTCATCCTCCCCCAACTCCCACCTCTCAACCTCATCCTCCCCCAACTCCCACCTCTCAACCTCATCCTCCCCCAACTCCCACCTCTCAACCTCATCCTCCCCCAACTCCCACCTCTCAACCTCATCCTCCCCCAACTCCCACCTCTCAACCTCATCCTCCCCCAACTCCCACCTCTCAACCTCATCCTCCCCCAACTCCCACCTCTCAACCTCATCCTCCCCCAACTCCCACCTCTCAACCTCATCCTCCCCCAACTCCCACCTCTCAACCTCATCCTCCCCCAACTCCCACCTCTCAACCTCATCCTCCCCCAACTCCCACCTCTCAACCTCATCCTCCCCCAACTCCCACCTCTCAACCTTCCCCCACCCCCCACCCCACCTCTCAACCTTCCCCCACCCCCACCCCACCTCTCAACCTTCCCCCACCCTCCCACCTCTCAACCTTCCCCCACCCTCCCACCTCTCAACCTTCCCCCACCCTCCCACCTCTCAACCTTCCACCACCCTCCCAGCTCTCAACCGTCCCCCCCCCTCCCACCTCTCAACCTTCCCTCACCCTCCCACCTCTCAACCTTCCCCCACCCTCCCACCTCTCAACCTTCCCCCACCCTCCCACCTCTCAACCTTCCCCCACCCTCCCACCTCTCAACCTTCCACCTCCCTCCCACCTCTCAACCTTCCCCCACCCTCCCACCTCTCAACCTTCCCCCACCCTCCCACCTCTCAACCTCCCAACTCCCACCCCTCAACTCCCCACCCTCCCACCTCCCAACTTCCCCCCCAACTCCCACCTCTCAACCCTGAGCCTTCGACACGCAGCCAGAGTGTCTCCGAGATTAGTTTCAATATATATCGACGAGACATTACGCCAGTGACCTTTTGTTCTGGTGGCAGCGTTTCCGTGTTCCAGGATCTTTTTCACCTTCAGAAGGTGGGTGGGTGTGGGAGCGAGAAAGTGAAAGAAGAACGAGAAAGAAAGAATGAGAATGAGAGAAAGAACGGGGAATAGAACGAGAGAGAACGGGAGAAAGAGAACGAGAGAGAGAACGGGAGAAAGAGAACGAGAGAGAGAACGGGAAAGAGAACGAGAGAGAACAAGAGAAAAATAATATAAGAGAAAGATACAGACGAAAGAGAGGGAGTGGGGATACGCTTAACGAGATCTGTGAAAGATAAATCAAATATTCAGAGAGGCCACAGGGAAATTTCCATCCAAATTACGGCCCAGACACACCGGGGCTCCGTTTGGCCCGCAACCACACGACGTCCCGCGTACTTGTGACGTCACACGGTGACCTAGTTCGGCACACACACCGGCCCGCAATTAAACAATGACCTCGCAGAGACGGTGCGGCCCGGCCGAAGGGGGGCACAAAGAAACACAATAGAAGAGCACGTGCTCCGGCAGATCTTCGTGTAGACAGAGGAGGGAGGAGAGAGGAGGGAGGAGGGAGGAGAGAGGAGAGAGGAGAGAGGAGAGAGAGGGGAGAGGAGAGAGAGGAGAGAGAGGAGAGAGAGGAGAGAGAGGAGAGAGAGGAGAGAGGAGAGAGAGGAGAGAGGAGGGAGGAGAGAAGGGGGGCAGGAGAGAAGGGGGACAGGAGAGAAGGGGGACAGGAGAGAAGGGGGACAGGAGAGAAGGGGGACAGGAGAGAAGGGGGACAGGAGAGAAGGGGGACAGGAGAGAAGGGGGACAGGAGAGAAGGGGGACAGGAGAGAAGGGGGACAGGAGAGAAGGGGGACAGGAGAGAAGGGGGACAGGAGAGAAGGGGGACAGGAGAGAAGGGGGACAGGAGAGAAGGGGGACAGGAGAGAGAAGGGGGACAGGAGAGAAGGGGGACAGGAGAGAAGGGGGACAGGAGAGAAGGGGGACAGGAGAGAAGGGGGACAGGAGAGAAGGGGGACAGGAGAGAAGGGGGACAGGAGAGAAGGGGGACAGGAGAGAAGGGGGACAGGAGAGAAGGGGGACAGGAGAGAAGGGGGACAGGAGAGAAGGACAGGAGCGAGGTGGGTGGACAGTAGAGGGAGGAGAGTAGAGGAGAAAGGAGAGAGAGGGGGAGAAAGGAGAGAGAGGGGGTATAAAGTAAGAAATAAAGCGAAAAAGAAAACAAGAGAAAAAGAATATAAGAGAGAAAAGTACAAGGGAAGAATGTTAGAACGCCTGCGTGAATTATTCATCCTGGAGCGACGTAGACTTATCACGCGCACACAAGCACGCACACACATGCCAGCTATGATCACTGGAGAGTAACAGACGGAACCCCACGAGCATTGCTCCTTTCCTGTATTAATCCACCATTAGGGAATTACACAGATCAAAAGCTAACACAAACAAACGCATCACATCACCACAATAAGCATTACTTCGTCATGTTACACACAACATATCCGTAACGTTGCATTCTGATAACTCGTCTACAAAGAGAATATGCACTGCACAATTCAGCACCACATCAATAAGCATCACAGAAATGCGCACCACTGTACCACAGATCCACTTCAGCATCACAAACGTACAACACAGCAATTTCCAGTAGTCTACTAACACTATGTCAGCTCGCCCACAGGGAAGGGTGGTTTTTGTGACGTCACGTGGTGTGAAAACGAGAAAATTCGTGGAAAAAAGGGAAAAAGACGCAGAGACTGTTGTCTGGCACACGTGTTGAGAAGAGGACTTGCACACAAACGGCTATGGTCTGTAATCCCTTCATTGTCCTTCCTCAGCTTACATAAGAACATAAGAAAGTTACTGCAAGAGACCACAGGGCCTACACTAGGCAGTTCCATATCCATTACCACCTGTCATCCCCATCCATAAAGTTGTCTAACCTTTTCTTAAAACAACCGATTGTTCCAGTGTTTAGATTACATGATTTAATCCGACTTTCATCATAGCGCTTTACCCTTGCACTGTAGAAGTAATTTCTATTTTTTCTTCCTGACTGTCGTTGGTTAAAGGCCATCTCCATTAACCAGTACATAATATTTACGTCTTTTCTGGTTGTCGCGAAGAGATTTCACGAGCGCGCGCACGCACGCACACACACACACACACACACACACACACTTTCCCACGCCTTTACAGACACTCTATCCGTGGGGCTTTGTTTCACAGACAGAAAACTGGCTGTTTTTAACAATGCAACGGGAGAGGAGTCTTGGCGGTTGTCATGGAAACCAGCGTTACTGAAGGAGATAGATGGTGCCAAAGATGGAAGCTCCCCCCCCCACTACACCCCCGCCCGCTTGCATAATCGGAAGCATGCTGGTCTTGCGTTCACTTAGTTATGGGTTCGAATCCCGCACTCCTCTCCGATTCCCGGCAGTGACTGTTACCTACCTGAACAGCCCAAGAGTATCAGGCTGCGAGACTGAGCCGATTGTTGTTAAATGCTGCGAGTTTGAATCGCTTGAAGGGAACCTTGCTTTCATCATCCTAGACTTCCCTAAGAACACACCAACAATATGTCCAACATTCGTAAATGTTCAACTCCTTTCAGTTCATCATTCAGTTTCTCAACAAACTACGCAAAGGTAATTTGTCATTAGAAGATTGGAAAGACGAAAAACTAACCGACGTCGTCTATGTCAAACGCATCCACAACAGTTGAGGACCAGATTCGCTCGTGAACCCAATACACATAAAGCAAAGGTAACGGCTTCGGCCGCAGCTACTCGGCGCCTCCTGGCGTAGAAATATGTTATTAGAAACAGTCTTCCTGTTTCTGAAGCCTTGACGACATGACGTCAAATTTCAACCGAATTAACGGTTTTGTCTTCAAACGATATCGACTCAAGCGACATGACTCGCAGCTCCAGACCAACACTGGGAGGATAACTGATGGTGAGGCCTCAGCTCGCCGTGATGCCTTCGTTTAACATAATTAAGGTGATCTCATTATGACTAACAGCAGATCCCTGAAGAGACATCCCCCGCCCCAAATACACCCAACACCTTCCCATAAACTCTGTTACTAAAAAAAATTTCATGACGTTGTGTCAATAAGCGGAGTGCACGTGCATACAAAATGCCATTTAGTGAACAACACGATTAAAGACCTACATAACCATTTTGCAAATTTATTAAAACGAATAAGGTGTTCCCTTGACAAACACGATTATATAAAAGAATAAAAAACGAGACATTTCAACCTGATTACAAAATATTAGTTTCAATTTGTTGTCATGTAAAACAACTGAAGAGCGGCGTGTCAATCAAGTACATTGGAAGAGGGGAGCCTAGCAGAAGCGTTTTATATTACTGTTGCTATTCCTATCATCGTCAAAATATCTCCTGTTTCAAGTGGGTAAATTTTGTCTTGAATTTAGATTAACTGCTCTTGCTTCTTTGGGGATTTATATATCAAATCCATGTATCACGTGTTTACCACATGTATCATCATACGAGAATGGAACTTCTTGTAGTGCGACATCGCTTGTTATAGCTTTTTTCAAGATGCATTTGATACAGATCTAACAATTGAAACGTCGTACTAATAGGCAAAGTCCTCACATGGAGTTCTTGTTAATTTACTCGTTCGCATTTTTCTTCGGTACTCCTCTCGATAGCACACATAGGAAAAACGACTTTTCCGGTAGCAATTAACCACTTCCCGTCTCCTCCCCTTTCCTTTGCTCGAAGTTAAAAAGCATTGTGTTGACTAGAATAAATATTTATAACACGCAAGTAATGACATGTATTACAATCCTAGACCAGAGATGATCCTTACCCACAAAACACTTTACGTTAAAACTATAGACCCTTTCCGAGAAATACGATATAAATAATTTTCGCTTTGGTTTGAAGCACATCAGAAAATCCGAGAAAGTCAAAATTACTTTCACATTCCTGTGATATTTTATCCCGTTTATTCCCCAAAACGAATGGTCTCCAAGGTTCTCTGACCTTTCTTGAAAGCTTCAGATCATAAGGAGACAAAGAAACGTCCAAAACCTCGGTCCTGTATTCTGTCTTTACGAGGTTTTGGCTACCCCCCGTGTAAGGGGGGAAAAGCCTTTGGTATACAGTATGTATGTACGTGGTGATCAAAACACGAAACAATTTGCCATCAACTACCAAGATGTGCTTTGGTGGTGTCCTCGGACGTTCGCTTAATCATGGGTTCGAATCCCGCACTTGTCTCCTATTCCCGGAGGTGACTGTAACCTGCAATAGTCCCTAAAGCGCATAACAGGGCTTCACAGGTCAGCTACTAGGTCAATGGCTTCACTATAAGGGAAGTAGTGGAGTTATTTGTTCGTCTTACAGTAAACGAAAGGGGGTACACTTCCTACAGATGACTGTACAAGTAACAGTGTCTACATCAATTCAACTAGTCAGCGAAGCCCTTCCTTCCTTCCCCTGAGAGTCTACCAACTAATGAACCCTTCCCTTAACCGGGGGGAGGAGGAGGGGGGGGACTGTGGATTTCCGAAGTCTCGTTAGCATATGATGAAGTGCACCACGTGATTATATGGCTCAGTAACACTGATTGTTCTCCTGTTCATTTGTCTTTTCTATATATTTTATCTTTGTGTATTTATCCAACTCGCTTACGATGGTCTGCCGCATCTGTAAGATCAGATAGTTAAAATGCAATAAAACACGCCAGGGACGATCATTTACCGCGATGTTACATCGCTATTTCCGTTACCAGTCTCAGCGGTTTCCTGTGGGTTAGGCTTATTTTGACTAAAGTACAGCCTGACAGTCTTTATTAAACTCATCCAATCTGTAACCAATCTGGTGTCAACTAGCATCTCCTTCATCTACCGTGGCTATATCTGCCAACTCGTCTACTTAGGTGTTTAAACAAATGCTCTTGCCTACCAGCCTACGCATCTATCTCTCTTCTACAGTCCTAAGAGAGGACGTATTTGACCGCCTGCCTGGCTAAGCTCGAACCTCCCTTGGTTAAGTTCCCACGTTTATTGATTGGCAAGGGTGACAAGTTGTTTCCATGTTGATGCCATGGCTCGTGGCCAAGCCATTTGCTGGTCGGCCAGCGTGCGTGCGTCTGTCTGTGCGTTCATCTGGGCGTGCGTCCGTACGTGCGTTCGTCGGCGTGGTTGCTAGGGTGTGTTGAGAACTGCGCGTGTGGGCGTGTGGGCGGAAATGTGGGCGTCTGTGCATTGGAATGCCAATGTGAACTTGCCCATACGTAAGTATCCTAGGAGAGTATGCGGTACTTGTAACTGCACATGTGGACATACAATCAACGTACTTGTAACTCCACATACAATCAATGTACTTGCAACTCCACATGGAACCAAGGTACTTGCAACTCCACATGTGCACATACAATCAACGTACTTGTAACTCCACATACAATCAATGTACTTGCAACTCCACATGTGCACATACAATCAACGTACTTTTAACTCCACATGTGCACATAAATTTGATACCTTCCATAACAGTTTTTTATGGCTACCGTATGGTTATTCTCTTCACCATGGCGTATTTTTCCACAATTATAATTTTTATCTATTTATCATTATATATATTTTAACAACAAGATATTCTAAGGAACCCCCTCGTTGTTTGAGTATAGCCACTGCTGGACCGGCCTGTCTCCTGGAGGACTATGCATCCTTTGCATTTAACCATGGTAGCTTAGCGTATGTACGTTGAGAAATGCATACGGAGCCTTGGGCTTACTGGAATCCTTATGATCAAAACGTAGCCAGAAACTAATGGAATCCATTCGACAACACTGACCAGAAGTATGTACTGAAATCCGGCACTGGTCTACAGCCCCTCTGTTGTGAAAAGGAATTGGGAAGCAATGAAAATAACTTGAACACTTCCTTTCCATCTCCCGGAGGTCGAACTCGAGATTTCGACGTTCGAATCCAGAACACGATCCACTTCTCCACCCATGATCTAGTGTGTGTGTGTGTGTGTGTGTGTGTGTGTGTGTGTGTGTGTGTGTGTGTGTGTGTGTGTGTGTGTGTGTGTGTGTGTGTGTGTGTGTGTGTGTGTGTGTGTGTGTGTGTGTGTGTGTGTGTGTGTGTGTGTGTGTGTGTGTGTGTGTGTGTGTGTGTGTGTGTGTGTGTGTGTGTGTGTGTGTGTGTGTGTGTGTGTGCGTGTGCGTGTGCGTGTGCGTGTGCGTGTGCGTGTGCGTGTGCATGCATGCGTGTGGTTAGTTAATCGACTATATTTATCTAGTCGAGCGTTGTGGAGCAAATTTCTTTAACATTTAACAGACTTTTTCCTGATTGCAACAGAATTATTTTATCCATTCGAAAAAAAAAAACACTTCCACTCTGTCTATAATAACTTTCAACTCTCAAGCTTTGGTGCAGATCATCTTTTTTTTTTAACAATTGTTGTCAATCGCACGGATGTACACAGGTAACCAAATATACAAAAGAGGCTTGAGAGAATGTGGCTTTCTATCACATCATCGCACTCTGAGAAAAGGGAGATGATGTTAGGTACCCTAACCACTAGCGTATATGCGTGTACGCGTGTGATTGTGTGTGTGTGCAACTGCATGTGCGTAGTGCCTGTGTGTGGTGTGTGAGAATGCGTGTGTCCGATTGTTAGTGCGCATATGACTGTGCGTGTATACAGATGTGTGTGTGTGTGTGTGCGTGTGCGTTGGTGTGTGCGCGTATGTGTGTGTGTATATATGTGTGCGTCTGTGTGTGTGTATATATGTGTGCGTCTGTGTGTATATATGTGTGCGTCTGTGTGTGTGTGTGTGTGTGTGTGTGTGTGTGTGTGTGTGTGTGTGTGTGTGTGTGTGTGTGTGTGTGTGTGTGTGTGTGTGTGTGTGTGTGTGTGTGTGCGTGCGTGTGCGTGTGCGCGTGTATGTGTGTACATGTAAGTGCGCGTGCATTCATGCAACCGTATACGTGTAAATGCTTGGGCGACTGTATTTGTGCGATTGCGTATACGGTTTACCTGCGCGGGCGTATGAACGCACGCCCATATACGCATTCAGGTTATTCTACATGTTCGTCTCTTCTTCCATAAAAGACGCGATCAATTCACCAAGAGTAATGACATCTATACCAGTGAGCTCGTTTTCCTGCATATGGGTCAAACAAGTGCATATATAATGTGCATTAAAATTCCTTCTTGCATGTGTACGTTCACATGCATCAAAACGCACGACCTTGCATGTACGCGTGCGTGTACACACACACACACACACACACACACACACACACACACACACACACACACACACACACACACGTTTATAAAAAAAACGTTAGCCAATATAAAGAAAATCGATTTAATTTTCGCGGTCTAGTTTCGTGAGCACCAAACTCCCTAGTAGACTGACAGCTAGTCTGACCAGGCTCCCGACAACCGTCGATGAAATCAGCCTGGCAGACTGTCAACCAGGCAGACTGACTGACTAGCAAAGCTGCCAGTGCAATTGTTGCCTTACATCGTCTTTAAAGCTTTGCCCGTGATCGATAGAGGCAAGGCTTCCCCCATCTTCATTATCAGACACTCCTGCCCGACTTACAAAACAAGTGTGGCAGGGCGCCCGTCGCTCGCGCAAACGCTCACGCGCGTGCGTATATACACGCCTCTGCGTATATGTATATATATATACGCACACCGTTTCCTAACTAAATTGCTGCGCAGGACGGGTCCCGCTAGCTTCAACTCGAACACGCGTGCACGGGAGAAAAAAAAAAAAAATGTTAAGCGTTTTTTCTTTTTCTTTTTTTTTCTTTGAACACCACTTGATCATCCGGACCTGTGCCCCCCCGCCCCCTCCAAGCCCCCTTTCACGATCCCCCCCCTCTCCCCTCTCCCCTCATCCGAGATGAGAGTGATCGAGGGTGTGAGGTGGCGACACGGAGATCGAAAACAAAAGATCCTCGTTTCCCTCGGGCGGGACTCGAATAGGGTCACATTTTCCCGCCATTCAAGTA
>NC_134778.1:21695444-21730444 GCF_046742065.1 Oratosquilla oratoria | reverse complement strand
GAGAGGAGAGAAGAGGGGAGAGGAGAGAAGAGGGGAGGAGAGAAGAGGGGAGGAGAGAAGAGGGGAGAGGAGAGAAGAGGGGAGATGAGGGGAGAGAAGAGGGGAGGAGAGAAGAGGGGAGGAGAGAAGAGGGGAGAGGAGAGGAGAGAAGAGGAGAGAAGAGAGAAGAGGGGAGAAGAGGGGAGAAGAGGGGAGAAGAGGGGAGAAGAGGGGAGAAAGGGGAGAGAGGGGAGAAGAGGTAGAGAAGGGGGCAGAAGGGGAAAGAAGGCGAAAGTAGAGGGGAGAAGGGGGAGAAGAGGGGAGAAGAGGGGAGAGAGAAGGGGAGAAGAGGGGAGAAGAGGGGAGAAGAGGAGAGAAGAGGGGAGAGGAGGGGAGAGGAGGGCAGAGGAGAGAATAGGAGCAGGGAGAAGATAAGCTGGAAGGACGTGCCTGTACAGCAGTACAGAAGTAGAAGGAAAAGCAAAGTGAAGAATTGGACGACAAGATCGAAGATTCTCAAGCGACGGAGAGGCTCTCTCGGCAAACCACGTATGTACTAGGATCATTATTATCTGTAGTAGTAGGGTTTGTAGCTTTCCCAAAACTTTTACATTAATCGCCGTAGTGTCTTGGAGAAACATCACCTTCATCCAAAGACAGTGAGCTTATTGCCTATTGACTATATTATGACAAATAAGACTGAAGGTGGAAGCAGCAGACGAGGAGTAATGGGAAATTTTCCCATTACTCCTCATCTGCTTCTTCCACCTTCAGTCTTATTGCCTATGTCACTACGAGCTGTTTACTTTGCGTCAGTCTAGGCCAGCGTTTCTCTTTTTTTTTTTTTTATTACCCTTGATTAACATTTAAAATAAATTGCACATCTCAAGGAACCCTGCGCAAAAGAAAAAAAATCACATACTATATCTTTCTCATTTCATTTTCATCGTAATAATAGGTTAGATGGGATGTCTATATTACATTATTACAATAACCAAAAAATATGTCGTGCGTGTTTAATTATATTACGTATATGAAATTAAACAAGAAATCAAAAGTGCATTAGCTTATCTCACTTGTTCTCGCGGAACCCTTAGGGACCTTTTGCGGAACATTAGGGTTCCGGGAAACCCTGGTTGAGAAACGCTGGTCTAGGACAATTAGGGACGAGCGGAATCACCAACGGGTCCCTGGCGGAGGGATCTGTTCCCAAGGGACAAGTTCCCTTAACGAGGCGTCCATGTCCCTTAACCTCTTCTAGCAGACCCTTAAGAACCTAAGAATGAGACTGCAAAAGACCATAAGACCTACACTAGGCAGTTCCTTGGCAGCGAAAGGACTATTTGAAGATAAGCTACGCTAGAAGGACCGTATCTTGGACTGTTAGGCCAGGTACTAGTCACTGGTGGGAATCGGAGAGGAGTGCGGGACTCGAACCCTAAAATAAGCGAGGCCAGCAGGCTTCAGATGACGCCACCAGCGCACAGATGAGGCAAACCTAGAACATGTCCTTCATTGTACTCAATTGTCGCGGCTGCAGCCAGATGCCTTTAATCATTTTTGGTCGTTCCACGTGAGTGACGGATCTGGTGAATAAATGGGTGTAGCCGCTGTGGACTACGGGGAGAAAAGCGTGTTGGTGAGTTCGTCTCCTTTATTTGCAAGGTAATATATATATATATATATATATATATATATATATATATATATATATATACATACATACATATACACACACACACATACCGCGTGGGTAGTCACCCGTGGTGCGTAATTACATAATTGCACTGGATTAGGTTAGGTGGGATCAAACAGGGTCGCACTGTCATAGGCAGGTGTGCGTGGCTAGCGCGTCAGGTCTAGCCGCGTGGGCGAGACAACGTGCGCTTCACGCCACGTAGTTGTAGTTTGTACAGGCGAATTAAAAGAGAAAGAGAAAGAGAGAGAGAGAGAGAGAGAGAGAGAGAGAGAGAGAGAGAGAGAGAGAGAGAGAGAGAGAGAGAGAGAGAGAGAGAGAGAGAGAGAGAGAGAGAGAGAGATGCCTTGTTTTCTTCTAATAATACTAACAGACAATGCTGGCAGCAAATTCTGGGCGTTTCCCGGGATTCCGTTGGTGTCACATCAGCGTTTCCTGTTTACGTCATAAGTTTGATGATCAGAAGTAAGAAAACTGTCCTATTCAGGTCTCTCTCTGTCCACGTCTCTCTCTGTCCACGTCTCTCTCTGTCCACGTCTCTCTCTGTCCACGTCTCTCTCTGTCCACGTCTCTCTCTGTCCACGTCTCTCTCTGTCCACGTCTCTCTCTGTCCACGTCTCTCTCTGTCCACGTCTCTCTCTGTCCACGTCTCTCTCTGTCCACGTCTCTCTCTGTCCACGTCTCTCTCTGTCCACGTCTCTCTCTGTCCACGTCTCTCTCTGTCCACGTCTCTCTCTGTCCACGTCTCTCTCTGTCCACGTCTCTCTCTGTCCACGTCTCTCTCTGTCCACGTCTCTCTGTCCATGTCTTTCTCCCACTCTCTCCCCATCTCCCTCTCTTAGCATTTCCCTTTCCTTGCCCCCTTTCCCTTTCCTTGCCCCCTTTCCCTTTCCTTGCCCCCTTTCCCTTTCCTTGCCCCCTTTCCCTTTCCTTGCCTCTTTCCCTTTCCTTGCCTCTTTCCCTTTCCTTGCCTCTTTCCCTTTCCCTTTCCTCTCTTTCCCTCTTTCCTTGCCTCTCTTTCCCTCTTTCTTTGTCTCTTTCCCTTTCCCTTTCCTTGTCTCTCTTTCCCTTTCTTTTTCCCTGTCTCTCTCTCTCCCTTTCCCTGTCTTTCCCTCTCTCTTTCCCTGCCTCTCTCCCTGTTCACCCCCCTCTCTCTCTCTCTCTCTCTCTCTCTCTCTCTCTCTCTCTCTCTCTCTCTCTCTCTCTCTCTCTCTCTCTCTCTCTCTCTCTCTCTCTACCGAAAGTCACACGACGACGATGACTAGCGCCACCTATCGGAAGCTAAAATAAAAGAAAGAATAGCCTTACCGTGGCACTGATGGGGACTCGTGAAAGGTAAACACAGCAATATATAAACATTCAAAGTTCCAAACATTATCATGACTTTCACGAAATATATCCACGTCAATGACGTCATACTTCCCATGAATTTGAAATGTTTAATCAAACGTCCGCTTCCTGTGACGTCAGATCCTGCATCACGCCTTTCCGACCACCGCCAGATAAAAAACTATCTACTGATATTAAACACACACACACACACACACACACACACACACACACACACACAAACACTTATAATCATAAACAGAAAAAATAAAATAAAAATAAAATAATGAAAACTAGAATTTCCGGCCACTGTCAGACTAAGGAAAGGGCGCCCGCTTGCGAACACAAAACGGGGGTCGGGATGGGGGTGGGTTACATCTTCCAACCCATCCTTCCAATGGGTCGCTTCCTGTTACCCGACACCCCATCTCCCACTCACAGCTGTGGTCAGTAACTCGTATTTCCTTTACATGGGGTATTAAAACGTGCTGCGCGCGCACTACTGTACTAAAGCAAAGTCACGTAATCTGTGTATCAAGTTCAAATGACACGATTAAGCAATTCGTATACAAGGATTCCTACGTCACCAATATGCGTCCGTCTAGGACAGTGGTTTTCAAACTTTTTCCTGAGTGACCCAATTTTGAACATTTTGAATCCTTCGCGACCCAGAGTAAAGAGAAAGAAAATGTACAGTGATATATATACACTTCATTTTGGGGGAAAAATATGTACACCTTTTCATTCAACATTATGTAGGGCCCAGGAGGAAGAAGGATGTGTAGGAAGAATGAACATACATTACATAAGTAATTTATGGTTAAAAGAAGAATTCAGTTAAGCATCTGAAATGCATTGAAAGCGTAATATTTTTCTCGTGTCCCTGCGACCCATCAAATGTGATCTGGCGACCCAACTTTGGGTCGCGACACATGGTTTGAAAACCGCCGGTCCAGGAAGATCAGGGGCGGACGGAATAACCGCCGAAGTCCAGGTCCCTTTGACTAAATTAATCACCACAACAGAGACTAGCGTGCGGCCACTTTGGAGGCAGAACCAAGACTGCTTTTGACGCCAAACTTACTTAGCGCGGAAAAACATACACGCCCGCATGATGGTTCTTTCACTAATTGGCACGTGTAACCCAATCAATACAACAGTTTCAATAAATTGATATAAATAAATTACATATCATTTATATACAAAAAAGGAAAACATGTATGACAATCGTACAATGCCATTTGCATGTATATACACCATAACACCTTAACGAGGCGTCCATGTTCCTTGTCCTCTACCAGCATACCCTTAAGAACATACGAGTAAAGGAGACTGCACGAGACCATAAGGCCTACACTGTGTAATTAACTTTATTAGTACATACATATACCAAAGGCTTTTTCCCCATTACACGGGGGTAGCCAAAAAGAAAAAGGCATAAAAATCACTCCCACCCATTTCATTTGCCATATATTCCACTCCCCTCCACCCACCTCCCTCCCTCCTATCTTGGCACCTATCTATATACCAAGATCTTTTCCCCTTTATAAAGGAGGTAGCCAATTCAAAGGCACGTACCTACTTCCACCCATTCCACCCCCATCCACCATCCTTTCTCCCCCGCTCATCTTAGCTCCTTACTCATGCATCAAAAATCCATCAATAATTGTATCACAATTTAACTTTCAAAATGTTAAATAGTGATACGATTATTGATACATTTTAATGCACAAGATTTTATATCAAAATAACGTTTGTTAAGTGCTTATAATTTTCCTCCTATGATTTGATAAAGATAAATAATGTGTCCCGTCGTTTTCGTTAATTTAGGGAAACGTTACTAAAATAATTAAGGATTATGAGAGACGTGATAGGGCAGAAACCACGCACATGCAAACACACAGTAATAGAAAAATCGCACGCAGACAAAAACTTCACGCACGCGCAACAAACGCACACTGAGGTCACACACGACACAACATCTCACGTCCACCTATACAAACAGTCCGTGAGATGGGTACATCTCCCGCCCAGAGATGAACAGAACTCCGTTCGCTTTTTCTTTCGCCCACACAAACATCGTCTGTCACCCGTGAACATTACAAATCCATAGGAGGAGGAACGACGATGAAGGAGAAGGAATGAGGGTGACGGGGAAGGAGGATGTGGAGGGATATGAGGATCCTTTCCTCTACCAGGGGTTTCTCACTTCCCACGGAGTGCGCGTGGGATGTCGAGGCAATGATGGCATTCAGAGGAGAAAAGATCTCTCTTGAGCTCTTTGTGTCTCGAATGAGACCTCGCCTACGGACGGACTTTTCCTCTTCTGGTCTTCCAGAAGCGTCCTCGATCTTCTGGTTCCTTTTGAGGACTCGAGTCTGTTTTCTGCTCCAATTCACACGTCTCCCCTTCCTCCCTCCCTCCCTCCCTCCCATCTCGCTTCTTCCATTCCCTGATGCCCTACCCCCGCTCTCCCTTAGTCTTGTTTTCCCTCCTCCTCCTCCCTCCTTCTCCTTCCCCTCCTCCTCCTCCCTCCATCTCTTTCCCCTCCTCCTCCCACCATCTCTTTCCCCTCCTCCTCCCACCATCTCTTTCCCCTCCTCCTCCCACCATCTCTTTCCCCTCCTCCTCCCACCATCTCTTTCCCCTCCTCCTCCCACCATCTCTTTCCCCTCCTCCTCCCACCATCTCTTTCCCCTCCTCCTCCTCTTCCTTCTCTCCCGCTGTCTTCATCCTCTTTCCTCTCTCCTTTTCTCCTCCCTCTCGCTCTCCCCTTGTCCTCCCTGTCTCTTCCTGTCCTCTCCCTCTCTCCTTCTATTCCCTCTCTCTCTCATTCCCTTTCTATCTCTTTCTCTCGCCTCCCCTCCTCTTCCTTCCCTTCCCTTCCCCCCTATATTTCTCTCCATTTGTTCTTCCTCCACTATCTGACACATTTTCTCCTCATTGTTCCGTTCTTTCTCCCCTCTACGACTATTTGCCATGCTTTTCTTTTCATTCTGTTCTCTTTTTTCCCATCTCTCGTCTCTTTTTCCCTCTCCCTCTGCTCTCTCCTTCCTCTCTTCCAGCCTCTCCCTTTGTACCTACCCCCCTCCCTCTCTCTCTCTCTCTCTCTCTCTCTCTCTCTCTCTCTCTCTCTCTCTCTCTCTCTCTCTCTCTCTCTCTCTCTCTCCATAGTCCCAAACCCTCTCCCATCCTCACCCTCACACATAAGCATTAGTTCTCATCTCGTATTCCCCAGGTCAGGGTTCGAGTCCAGATGCAAACCTGCCCATTGCCCTGGGCACGAAGCAAATGTGACGACCTCGCCGTAAGCACCAGAATGCTCTTGGCCACGGCTGTGGTCGTCGCCAGGAGTTGCTAGACTCGAACATGTGCCAGGAGCACGAAAGAAACCCGGCAACTGGGTCCGCATCTCAGCGGGTTTTGTGATATATGGCCGGCGAAGATAATCAACCTTTTCAGAGCGCCTGGCGCTGTGTCTGAGTCCTTTGTAACATCCTTACGAGACGCTATTAACCCTCCACAAGGCCCGGCGTCACGTGATGGGTAGCGTGACGTGGCGTGATTCATGATGTCCTTTGGTGTGTTGAGATTTGTGATGAGAAATGATGTCATGAAGGAGTGCGGTGTGATCGCTGCAAGTGTTGCGTGATAAGCGCTACGCCACGTGTCATCGTGCTGTGTTACGTCAAAGGCTCATGTGGCGCCAGCGAATCGTGGTGTGACGAATCCAGTGATGATATGCTACGTAATTAGTGACATTGTTGTGTCGTGGCGGACTATGAAGTGTAAAGCCCCTGTGGTGCCTTCTGGAACAAGGAGCTTCTGCGATGACGTGGGAGGGGGGAGGGGGAGGGGGAGGGGAGGGGGAGGGGGAGAGGGAGAGGGAGAGGGAGGGGGAGGGGGAGAGGGAGGGGTGCCGTGGAGGAGATGGAGGGGAGGGGGAGAGGGAGGGGCGCCGTGGAGGAGATGGTGAGGACAACGGAGAGACCGGCTGTGGAGACAGGAGTGCTATATTGTGCTGAGTTTGTTTTGTGTCATGCTGAGTTGTTTTGCGTCATGCTGAGTTGTTTTGCGTCATGCTGAGTTGTTTTGCGTCATGCTGAGTTGTTTTGAGTCATGCTGAGTTGTTTTGCGTCATGCTGAGTTGTTTTGCGTCATGCTGAGTTGTTTTGCGTCATGCTGAGTTGTTTTGAGTCATGCCGAGTTGTTTTGCGTCACGCCGAGTTGTTTGTGCTTTTCAGAGTTGTATTATGTCGAATAGTGCTCTTACTGTTATTCTGTGTTATGTTGTGTTTAGTGTTATGTTGTGCCATGATGTGTTATGCTGCGTTGTGTTGTGTTATGCTATATTGGGCTATTATGCTGTGTTGTTTAGAGTCATGCTGAGTTGTTGTGTTATTCAGAGATAGTGTTATTCCAAGCTGTTTTATGTTATTCCGAGATGCTCTGTGCTATGCAGAGTTGCTCTGTGCTATGCGGAGTTGCTCTGTGCTATGCGGAGTTGCTTTGTCCTATGCGGAGTTGCTTTGTGCTATGCAGGGTTGCTTTGTGCTATGCGGAGTTGCTTTGTGCTATGCGGAGTTGCTTTGTGCTATGCAGGGTTGCTTTGTGCTATGCAGAGTTGCTTTGTGCTATGCAGAGTTGCTTTGTGCTATGCAGAGTTGCTTTGTGCTATGCAGAGTTGCTTTGTGCTATGCAGAGTTGCTTTGTGCTATGCAGAGTTGCTTTGTGCTATGTGGAGTTGCTTTGTGCTATGTGGAGTTGCTTTATGCTATGCAAAGTTGCTTTGTGCTGTGGTGCCGTGATTGATTAGTATTTAACCAAGAGCACCTCCAATGGGAGTGATCAGAGATACCCACATAAGAACGATTTGGGAAATAAGAAATCAAGGTATACGCTGCCACCACCCAATCGTCTATATGGATATATCTGACCATAAATGGAAACTGCTCCTTGTTATTCACGTCTGACTCCGTCCCCTTTCCTCAGGTCGTTCGGGGTTGGTTCTGGGTAGCGAAAAGGCCTATGCCCAAGTGGGGTAGTAAAAGAATATAAGTGAAGGTTTTCTATGTGTTAATTATTACACTGAAGCAAAAATATAGTAAGAAAATACAAAAGTATATTGTGGTTTTCTCCAACTAGACAATCTATTGATCCTTACAGTATGAAAAATATATGGGTATGCGAGACATTTAATTTTTTTTTTTTTTTTTTTTTTTTTTTTTTTTTTTTTTTTTTTTTTGCTTATGGGCATCATAAGTAAGGTCACAGGCACGTGGAAAAACGTAGTTATTTACGCTCCAACCTTCCGGTCACTGTATAAGTCTACTTACAATATTGTGTCTACCTTCAACCCCGTATTCTTATTAGAGAACGATCACAGACAGAATTGTACTCTAAGGATTACACTCTCATAGCTAATGTATATATGCGTGATACCGTCTAACTCCTTCCACGCAAAGTGTTTGTGGAGTACACTCCCTTAAACCCTTTTTTTCTGTTATCGGGATAGTTTTTGGCATCAGATTCAAAACTTAATAATAATAATAATAATAACTATCTACCTACTATATCTGCACTATATCATTTAACTCACATATTGACATTTATTTTCATTAATCTTACAGAACGTACCCATACCTGTTATCGGGATAGTGCGCATCAGATTAAAATTTTAGCTGCGCACAAAAAAAAACGAGACGGCTATGTGTTCGTATCTATGGGTAAACTACTAACCTCCCTGTTGTATTATTTCGTAAAACTTCATTTCGCTTCTCAACACAGCCCCTAGCTGCTACAATCTCTCCCTAAACTATTTCTCTAGTTGAATCCTGAACTGAAAGTTGGGAATTTTTCCTATTACTCTTAAAATTAATGGCCTTAGTTTACGCCTCTGTCCGAACGTGTCAGTGACGTCACGGGTGGGCGGAGCTACGGTGCGCCCGCTATGTTCGAGAACATTCTAATGTCGCCTCAAAGATTAGTTGAACCAAAATCAGCTGAAATATATTTGTAGCTATCTCCTATTGTATGTTTTTCTTCAATGATTATAGTAAGGCTCTTTGCCAACACATCTTGATGGGCAGACATAGAATAGAATAAATTCATGGTCTATTAAGGCTCTATTTTCTACTTTGCTTCTTGGTTGAGTAAAACCATCACGACGTCCATACTACCCAGTCTCTCAAGTCAACACTCAAATAAATAAATAGATAAATAAAACGAAATTCCAAAAATAATATCCCTTCAAAATTCCTGTCCTTACAGTGCTATGCAAAGTTGCTTTGTGCTATGCAAACTTGCTTTGTGCTATGCAGAGTTACTTTGTGCTATGCCCGAGAAGGGGGTGGCCTCAACGAGTTGGGCCAGCCCCCGGAACGTGACAAGCCGCGTTAACACGGCCTAACGAACCAAATGTCTCAGGGGTGATGTGGAAAAGCGACAGCACCAGCGGCGCTGTATGCCTAATCCAACTAGTTAGCGCCATTTACACGGTCAAACCCGGTTTGTCAAACAAGTGTTTGAAGTGACGTTTGACAGTGTGAATGGGGTATTTGGTTGTCAAACACGTTTGACAAACACGTAGTCAAACCCGGTTTGTTAAGCTAGTGTTTGAAGTGATGCTTGACCGTGTGAATGGGTTGATTGTCAAACATGTTTGACAAACGTGTTGTCAAACAAGTGTTTTGAGGTGACGTTTGACCGTGTGAATGGGGCATTTGGTTGTCAAACATGTTTGACAAACAGTTTGACCATGTAAATGCCCCTTTACAGTCTATCGGGACTATGGAGCTTCGCCGCACCAAAGTAGTCCACCACCAACCGTGGATCCGGTCTGCCCCAATGACCTCCTCCACGGTAGGTTCTGGTCGGACAGATCGGATCTGTCAAACTAAAATCAAAACAAACACGACCCAATCGGTTCGAATCCGACCAGATCTGTCCGGAGGCGGCCTGAAGGCCGGATCGCACCGTGGATGGGTCCTTTGAAGAGAAGTCGCCATTCGTGAAAATAGCGGTGGTATTCTTAAAAAAAATACTTCCCTTCCAAGGATTTATATAAGATTTATATAAGGAAAGGTTTATATAAGGCAAGATTTTTTTAAGAATACCACCTAAGATTCTTAGTGGTATTCTTAAAAAAAAACTTTTCCTTCCAATTATTTATATAAGATTTATACAAGGAAAGATTTATGTAAGGAAGGATTTTTTTAAGAATACAACCGTAGGTGTGCTGAGCCACCTTCAAGATGCGATGACAACAGAGGTGATCTTGTGTGTCGGTTGGCTGAGGGCGACGTCAAAGCGACCACAACCGCTATCATGAAACCTCTCAACGGCTAACTTTGGATGATGAACCATGGAACCTTATCGGACATGTAATTGGTGTGCGTGTGTGTGTGTGCGTGTGTGTGTGTGTGTGTGTGTGTGTGTGTGTGTGTGTGTGTGTGTGTGTGTGTGTGTGTGTCTGTGTGTCTGTGTGTGTGTCTGTGTGTGTGTGTCTGTGTGTGTGTCTGTGTGTCTGTGTGTCTGTGTGTCTGTGTCTGTGTGTCTGTGTCTGTGTGTCTGTGTCTGTGTGTCTGTGTGTGTGTGTCTGTGTGTGTGTGTCTGTGTGTGTGTGTCTGTGTGTGTGTGTCTGTGTGTGTGTGTGTCTGTGTGTGTGTGTCTGTGTGTGTGTGTCTGTGTGTGTGTGTCTGTGTGTGTGTGTGTGTCTGTGTGTGTGTGTCTGTGTGTGTGTGTCTGTGTGTGTGTGTGTGTGTGTGTGTGTGTGTGTGTGTGTGTGTGTGTGTGTGTGTGTGTGTGTGTGTGTGTGTGTGTGTGTGTGTGTGTGTGTCTGTGTGTGTGTGTCTGTGTGTGTGTCTCTGTGTGTGTGTCTCTGTGTGTGTGTGTGTGTGTGTGTGTGTGTGTGTGTGTGTGTGTGTGTGTGTGTGTGCGCGCGCGCGCGCTTGCGTGCGTGTGTGTGTGTGCGTGCGTGCGTGTGTGTGTGTGCGTGTGTGTGTTTCACCATGGTCTTGCATCACGTGTTGGACTCGTGATCGACAGCTATTTCCCTCCCGAAAGAGCTCAGAGCTCATATATGACCCGATCTATGGGTAATGCTGTGACCTTACACGCGCACACACACCCAACTCCCCGCCCACGAGAGTTAAAGTGACGACTTGCAGCGCAGCGATACTGAAATTATTTCAGCCCTGGGTGGGATTCGAACCCGGACCGCCATAGTGGCAGCCGGGAACTCTACCAACTGCGCCACTAGTCGTGTGTGTGTGTGTGTGTGTGTGTGTGTGTGTGTGTGTGTGTGTGTGTGTGTGTGTGTGTGTGTGTGTGTGTGTGTGTGTGTGTGTGTGTGAGTGCGCGCTTGCGTTTATTTACCTAAAGTCTGCACTTCAAGAAGTTCGTGGCCAACAGACCTTTTGGTCCATAACTAGGTCGGATGCAAATTTATATATATATATGAAATAAATAGAAAAAGTAAATAAATTAATATAATGAATAAATAGATAATGATAAAACAAATCAATCTTAGTAAATGCCCCTCTCGTTTCTCATCTATGTGCTATTTGATATTTTTTTTATATTCTGAATATAATAAAGGAAGCAGTATAGTACAATGAATATCAATTTTTAGAATTACAAGATTTGAATAAATTCTACGACACGTGGCAACAGCGCTTTCCCATCCCACCCCGATGTTGGCATGCCGAGGTTTTACAGTTGAGACAGACGGCATGGGTAACGGTTGTTATTATCCTAAAAAGTGATACTCGTAGTACTATACACCTTCCTTTACTAAATACGGAATATAGAATAAGATAAAACAGCACATAGGTGGGGAACAAGAGAGAAAGAGGCACGTATTAATGTTGATTTGGCATGACGTAAGCCAAGCCTACAATGGACTCCTTTGGAACGCACAGACTTTAGTATACAGGGAAGAACATACTCATAGGATCTCTTTTGTGTTACCAATATTCAATTCAGATATAAAGTTGTCCTATATTGTTGGATTTTGTAGTCAATAATCACCCCGTGTCGACGTTTTGAATTCCTTAATTCTATGCAGGCTTATTCTGGTAAGCAAGGACATGATAGGTAAGGTGGAGGGGGTTTATTGTAGAGAAAGTTTGAAATGGAAGGAAGATGAAGTTTATATAGGTGTGGGGCAGACCCACTTGCTTGGTTTTCATTTTTTTTTTTTTTTTTTTTTTTTTTTTTTTTTTTTTGAGGTGTTGATTTCCTAACCTTGTCGTGGAGCTTGAGGTTTTCATAATTTTAGTTTCGGTCCTTCCTTCTTTTTTTTTTATGTGTACGACTTTATCTGTTCCCTATGTTAGGTTTGACTTCTATGGGGGCAGGTTATTGTGCTTCGTCAGTGAGGGGGGAGGGGTGTTTTGATCTTTATACGTCGTGTCCATTTTTTTTTTTTCCCCAATGTACGACTTTTTGTTGTTCATTCTAGTTCATGACGTCTAGTAATAAGTTATTGCGGTTCATTGTTAGGGGAGGGGCCGATATCTATTTTTTGTCGTACTCATTGTTTCTTGTGATATCACGTGCGATTTTTTCGCACGTGTTACCATTTTGGTAATTAATGTTAGTAGACGGAGAGGGGGAGTCGCCGACTTAATGAAGCGGCCTTGCTGTGGATGTGCTGTGTCTTGCGACACTGCTTCTGACCCAGGGCAGTGGACAAGGTGCAGGGATGACCCGTCATTCAGGAGGTGCTAAGATAAGAGGGAGAGTGGAGGGGTGTGGAGTGTATTCAGGGATGGAATGGGTGGGAATGATTTTATGCCTTTTTCTTTTTGGCTAATGGATGCACATAGAGTTGTGGATAACTGTGTGGTGGTCGTGAGTTCTTAGTATATACATTTTGGTTTGGGTGGGGGTCTATTGATTATTGGGGACACTGTAGGCCACCAGTTGTGGCCGTGGCCGTCTTCAATGTCAACGCCTTGGCTGTGTTGTACCTATTGTGGGTTTAATGTTGTTAGTCTGTTCCAAGTTCTGTTTGCTAGTCTGTAGAGTCGTGTGTTTAGGGATTCGAGTTTGTATTGCTTGTGTAGTTCTTCTATCGTGTTTAGATATGGGGGTATGAAGTGTGTGGCGAATCTAAGTGCTATGTATTGTGTTGCTTGTAATTTATGAAGTTGATTTGGTTTTAATGTGATAGTTATTGGTATGTATTCCAGTTGAGGTCTCACGAATACTTTGTATGGTCTTAGTGTTTTTAGTGTTTTATTTTTTTTTTTTTTGGGGGGGAGGCTTGTTGTTTTCCGTTTGTACTCGTATGTGTTTGGAGACCTCTGTTGCCAAGTGTTAATTGTGCTATTTGTCTCCTTGTGGTATTTGGGCTGTTGTGTCCTAATGTTGGATGTTTGGCGTTCATGTCTATTATGTATACAGGTAGTCTTTTTTCTTGTTAGTCTTAGTATGTCATCTGTGGGGAGGAGGGGGTGTCTGGTGGGTAAGTATATCGTTCCTATAGTTATAGGTTCTTGGTTTGTGTCTATTTCTATCCCTAGTATTTCGTCTTGAAAGTCGTCTAGCATTTTGTATTTGATGGTCTGTTTCATGACTATTGCTATGCCTGCTTGTGGTTGGTTGGTGTCGTTTGTCGTTTCGTCTGTGTACTGTGTAGTTGTGTATTTTCAGTCTGTCGGGTGTACCTATCGAGTTTATAAATATTATATCTGGTATTGTAGTGTTGTATATGTTACATAGCTCGTTTCTGCTGCCAAATGTACATTATATTATGTTGTGTTAAAAATGTGTATTTGTTGCATGTTTTCAATGTTTGGAAGAGTGTAGTTATTGGTTATTCGGCTTTGTTCAGTGTGTTTCGTAGTCTGTGTTCTTGTTATGGAGGTTTTTAGACCTCAAGGGCTATGGCGGTCGTACAGGAGAGCTAAAGAGGGCATACGTCTTCCGGCAGAACGAGAAATATCTCTGGTACCGGGGATTTCTTCTTTTGGTCAAATGGAACGGAGGGAGAGCGGAGGGTGTTGCTGGCACGACGGCTCAATGAATAATAATGTAATGAGGCTTGTTCGCCGACATGAAATTACAAGAGGTATACATCGGTAAGAGGACAAGTGAACGTAATTTCGGAGCAAGAAGGACACGCTAAGTAATCCACATAATAAATCAAAGAAAATACGGACAAGGGGTGACTCTTGGCTACAACTATTCCTTCATCCAATCTAATTCATGAATCGATAATTCTGTATGGAAACAGTATTTTTCTTTCACAGTTTTTCCGACGTTTATTCTTAGTTCTTGGGTTTTGTTATAATTGCAATATATAACCTTTGGTTCTCCTTTGCTCCCACATTATTTGGTCATTATTATCAAGTAGGTTTACTTGTATGAAATTGTCAGTTGCCGGCAAGTCTATCGAAATGAACACTATGCGAAAACGTTTCGTCTATCGAAATGAACACCATGCAAAAACGTTTCGCTTGTTGCACCTTGTTAGGCCTATTGTCTGTTGTTATTTGCTTAATATTTATTGTTAGTCATCTCTCAATTTATTATTATTTACTATTTACCTGTTCGTTTATTATTTAACTTTACCTATTTATCTTAATTATATATATTTTTTATTTTCATTCAGACCTAGTTATGGACCAAAAGGTCTCCTGTCGGTATGCTCCGCCTTTGTAATCCTTTGTAATGAATGTACCTAAGAAAGGTGTAACCTAAAGGCTCAGTCCTCACATATTGGTGTTTATTTCGATAAGTGTGCCTACACTTCCCCTGTCTCTTAATAGTAACCACCTCTCCTACAAAACGTTGCCAACCCCAGAATTATCTAGTCTCATCGCAAGATCTAGTCATCTTACTTTTTTTTCTGAATTTCTATATCTTGCTTACATCTTTGTAATCCTTTGTAAATTCAGTTTCTTTAAATTTTGCCTTTCTAAAGTTGTATCTTCCCTGCTTACACGACTTGTACCTTAGTTCTGAGTTCCAACCAGCCAAACTTAACTCCAGTGCAAGGTCACTCTTGAACACACTCACTCACTCACTCACTCACTCACTTTTTCTTCTCTCTTCGTCAATTCCCAGGACCTCCACCCACCCAGACCCCATCAGTGGAATAAATAATCTATACCATCTATCTCTTTAGTCAGCAGTAAATCCAGTTTGGCTGATGTGTCTTCCCTTCTCGTTCTCGTTGATTCTTTGAAAATGGGGAAAGAAACGGGCGGTGGGAGGGGGGGTTGAGAGGTACGGGGGTGGGGGGTTGAGAGGAACGGGGAGAGGAACGGGGGGACGAGAAACAGTGGAACGAGAAACAGAGGGGAGCGAGAAACGGGAGAGATGAACGGGCGAGAAACGGGAAGAAATAGGAGAAAACAGGGAAAGGAGAAAAGGAAAAGGGAACGGAGAAAGTCTCGGGAGGGAGGGCAAAGGTACAAGGGAAGGGGACAGGAAAAGGGGAGAAGACAGGAAAGGGAAGGGGAAAGAGGAAGGGGAAGGGGAAAGAGGAAGGGGAAGGGGAAAGAGGAAGGGGAAGGGGAAAGAGGAAGGGGAAGGGGAAAGAGGAAGGGGAAGGGGAAAGAGGAAGGGGAAGGGGAAAGAGGAAGGGGAAGGGGAAAGAGGAAGGGGAAGGGGGAAGGGGTAAGAGGAAGGGGAAAGAGGAAGGGGAAGGGGAAAGAGGAAGGGGAAGGGGAAAGAGGAAGGGGAAGGGGAAAGAGAAAGGGGAAAGAGGAAGGAAGGGGAAGGGGAAAGAGAAAGGGAAAGGGGAAAGAGGAAGTAAGGGGAAGGGGAAAGAGGGGAGAAGGTGGGGGGGAGTAGTGGGTCGGCGAAGTGCGTAGCCGGGAACGATCGAGGCTGGCCGTAGACTTCCAAGGCACGTTTGGTGCAAAAACTTGGACCTTCCAAGATTGTGTTGGGGTTGTGTTGAGTTTTGTTCTCCTCCTCCTTCCCCTCCTCCTCCTCCTTCCCCTCCTCCTCCTCCTTCCCCTCCTCCTCCTCCTTCCCCTCCTCCTTCCCCTCCTCCTCCTCCTTCCCCTCCTCCTCCTCCTCCTCCTCTCCATCGCGCGATGCCGTAGCATTCCGGAACATCTTTGTGCTATACTGTCAAATAGTACATCACTACGCCACAACACGTAAGGATGTGGGTCATCCGTCCAAGAACTACGAGAAACGTTATTGAACGTGACGGGATTAGAGAGGACGAGGACGAGGACGAAGACGACGAGGAGGAAGACAAGGACGACGAGGACGACGGTGGAGGAGGACCACATAGGGAGACCACGAAGACCAAGGAAGACGAGAAAATCGAGGAGAACGGGGACGGAGACAAGGAGGAGGTTGGGTGATGACCAACAGAACGAAGACAAGTCAACGAGGTGATGTCGATGAAGAAGACGTGATGACGAAGACTTCTGTTGTACCTTTCTCACTCCAATATGAAAACTTTACTAATACATCCATACACACACATACAATACACATATATTCATACACATACAATACATATAAAATACAAATACCTACAAAACAATGCCTACCAAATGCATACAGACACACGCACCAAAACACACACACACGCACCAAAACACACACACACACACACACACACACACACACACACACACACACACACACACCAAAACACACACACACACACACATACACACACACACATACACACACACATACGCACACACACACACACATACGCGCGCACACACACACACACACACACACGCACATACACACACACAAGATATCTATCAATTTTATTTGTATTCCCTCCATTTTCTTATCCTTGGGCAACCGCTTCCCGTTTTCTACTACTTTCAGCTGGTGACAGAAACTGTCCCACACTATTATAACACACACAGTCCAAAGTTGTTTTTTACCAAGAGGTTTATGGGATTTCCAGGACCGTCGCCAGCCACTGTGGTGCTGCGGGTTTCTAGTCAGTAAAACAGTAAAAACTCGAGGCATTGTTCATCAGGCATACGACATATCTTCTGAAGAACTCTGGTCTAGATTGTTGTCGTCGTTGACGTCTTCGTCATCACCATCGTCGTCGTTGTAGTCGACGTCATCGCTGTTATCGTCATTGTTGTTGTCGTCGTCAACATCGTTGTTATTGTTGTCGTCGTCAACATCGTTGTTATTGTCGTCGTCAACATCGTTCTTATTGTCGTCGTCAACATCGTTGTTATTGTTGTCGTCGTCAACATCGTTCTTATTGTCGTCGTCAACATCGTTGTTATTGTTGTCGTCGTCAACATCGTTGTTATTGTCGTCGTCAATATCATTGCCGTCGTCGTCCTCTACATCGTTGTCGTCAACATCGTTGTCGTCGTCTAAATCGTTGTCGTCGTCTAAATCGTTGTCGTCGTCAACATCGTTGTCGTCGTCGTCAACATCGTTGTCGTCGTCGTCAACATCGTTGTCGTCGTCGTCAACATCGTTGTCGTCGTCGTCAACACCGTTGTCGTCGTCGTCGCCGTCGGAAGGATTTCCGCCACATCCTATAGTTACCTCTCCCGTGGCGTCGTGCCAAGCCCCCCCCCCCCCCATACATCCGGCTGTAGCTGCTGGGCCGGCCCGCAGTAACAGCCACAGCAGGCAAGCCGCTCGTTGTCTCGTTCTCTCGTTCTCTCGTACAAATCCGTGAATCATCATTCCGGTCTATTCAAAACTACAAGAGATTACGTCATCCGCCCCAACTCGCTCCCGAGCTTGGATTGGGACAGCAGTAGCTTCAGAAACACTTTAGAACATCCCTAACAACAACGATGGTCCCCAGCCAAACGACAAGTTTCATCCCTCGAAATCTTGTTCCCCCATTAAAAGATTTTGGGCTGGCCAAAAGGGAACTGCTTAAAAAAAATCCCTTTATTCTTGAAATTTATTGAATTGCGTCTCGACTAAATAGGTAATACATTTTCGCTGTAAAGATATTTGGCTTACGGTGCCCTCGGATGATATGGTGAAACTTAAAAGATAAAACCCAATTGTACTTTCGTCGCCTACACCCTTCCGTACCAGGAGGTACCTTTCCCTCTGATCTGGCTCCCACTACCCAATTTTATTCAGTTATGCGTCAGATCCGCTCGGTTATGCATTTTTTTTTTTTTTTAATCTGTTGGTCATCACCCTCCTTTGAAGCAGTGAGCAAGTATGGCCTTTCATCCACTAGGAGCTAAGATAAAAAAAAGGAATTAATTGACGGACGGGAGTAGGCTGGGTGTATCCCTTGGCTGGCTACCTTCCTTGCAAAGGGGAAAGAATCTTTTCGGTATTGTATATATACAGACATATCGTTCTTTGATACATGTTGACAAAAGAACTTTATTCAGCTGTAAATGTCACAAACGCGTCTCGACTTGAGCAGCGGCCTTTCTTGTTTACTCAAGAGAAATTGAGAGTATGCGCCACTTCGGAGCGTGGTATGCAAGTTTAGTCAAGCTTGTGAGCAACCTCAGAAGTTCTAGTTGCGTTTGTGGACCAACACATCAAAATTACACTTCACCTAAACAAAATTTAGAAAATTTATGGATCACTTCAGCAAAATCTAAAGAAGTTCTAAACCAATTAGGAATCTCTTCAAAAGTTTGTGGACTGTTTCAGAAAGTTCTACAGACGTTTGCGGGCCAATTCAGGAAGCTCTACAGACACTTGCGGACCAATCCAGGAAGCTCTACAGACACTTGCGGACCAATCCAGGAAGCTCTACAGACGCTTGCGGATCAATCCAGGAAGCTCTACAGACGCTTGCGGACCAATACAGGAAGCTCTACATACGTTTGCGGACCAATCCAGGAAGCTCTAAATAAGTTTGCGGACCAATCCAGGAAGTTCTACATAAGTTTGCGGACCAATCCAGGAAGCTATACATGCGTTTGCGGACCAATCCAGGAAGCTCTACAGACGCTTGCGGACCAATCCAGGAAACTCTACAGACGCTTGAGGACCAATCCAGGAAGCTCTACAGACGCTTGCGGGCCAATCCAGGAAGCTCTACAGACGCTTGCGGACCAATCCAGGAAGCTCTACAGACGCTTGCGGACCAATCCAGGAAGCTCTACAGACGCTTGAGGACCAATCCAGGAAGCTCTACAGACGCTTGAGGACCAATCCAGGAAGCTCTACAGACGCTTGCGGACCAATCCAGGAAGCTCAACAGAAGGTTATGAACAATTAAAGGAGACTCTACTAAAAATTGTGAACCATTTTAAGATGCGCAGAGAACTGTACAAATATTTGAAGGCCGGGCTGGGAATAAGTTATGAACACGCCAGAACAAGGGCACATTAACCACCTCAATACAGTGACGTAGTTTTAGACCCCTTTTAATCTTTATTCATACAATTTTATTCAGCTGAAGGTGCCGGACTCTGGATTAAGAGGGCCGCTCCCTCTCACCGAACGAGACCCAGTCTTTAGCTGAATAAAATCTTCAACCGTTAGGAAAAAGTGTGACCGTGATGAAGGGGTTAACAGGTACGAACAAGAAGGAATGAATATATGATGTAAAGGGGAACCAGTAAGACCATGAGGTCGCAACGTTGGGACAGCGCGAGATGGAGAGAAAAAATATATATAGAATTGAAATATTTCGCTGCTATTCGTAAATTCTCCATCTATAGCTGCTGCTAGGCAGTTTCGTTCAGACGAAGGAAATCTTTCGAATCAATTGTAGAAACCCTCCCCAGCCCCAACACACTGATCGATAAGGGTCAGTTTTTTTTTTTTTTTTTTTTAACTCAATTTCTTTTTGGTTACCTCCCTTGTAAGGGGAAAAAGCCTAGGTATGTGTAACTAAATTTACGGTTTGGGAGCATTGATGGTTAGGTTACTATCACCTTTAATGCTTCCAAACCGTAAACTGGGTAACAGAAAAAGGTTACCATGTCCTGAGTGAGGGCGCAGAGCCGTATCCAGACAAAACGCACCACGGACAAAACACCCCCGGACGAAATATCCCCCCGGAAAAAACATTAATATAAGTTGTAATTGCCACGTAGTTAATACGTGTTTTTTTCTACACCTATGGTATAATTTCATTGGTAACCAAACTGTTTAAACATATTAGAGATGTTTCGTCCAGGGGGTGTTTTGCCCGGGGGGGGGGGGGGGGCATTTCATCCGGGGGTGTTTTGTCCGGGGGATATTTCGTCCGTGTTTTTATATACCTCTTTTTTTTTTCTTTTTTCTTTTTTTTTCTCCTACACTCGAGTGACACTTGGGAAGGAAGGATCGAATACTGAAGGACGTTAGAAAACAAGTGGAGGACCAAAAACAATTTCGGGCAACGAGACCTCCGAAGAAGACATCTCGCTTGTCTCTTTGCGCTGGTGGCGTCATCGGAAGCGTGCTGTCTCATTCACTTAGCTGTGCGTTCGAATCCCGCACTCAGATTCCCAGGAGCGACTATTGGTTACCTGCCCCGACAGTACAAGCGCATAGAACGAATGCGACTGCTTCGGCCGCAGTTACTCACCGCCTTCTGGCGTACTAAGCTCCTCACAATCTCCCTACTTACTCCAGTGAAGATGAAAAACTAACGCCAGTTCTTGTGTCACTCCCTCAATGATCGTAGTGCATTTTGCCACCCCACAACTCACCAACGTTTCTGTCTTTTATGGTCAATATTCCGCCGTTACTGGGAACTATTTTAGAGTCATCGAGTTAGGAGAGTTCAATAACCCCATCATCCCCTCTTCCCCCACAACCTTCAAATCAACCTTCCCCCGTCCTCCTCTTAAACTCTTTACCCTCTTTAGCCACAAGTCCACAAAACCTAAACCTCGGTCCACTCTCATCCTCCCTTTTCACCGATTGAAACACTCCCTCGTATCCCCGCTATCATCATCATCATCCTCATCATCATCATCATCATCATCCTCCTCATCATCATCCTCATCATCATCATCCTCCTCCTCATCATCATCATCATCATCCTCGTCCTCGTCCTCCTCCTCCAAATCCTCCTCCTCCTCCAAATCCTCCTCCTCCTCCAAATCCTCCTCCTCCTCCAAATCCTCCTCCTCCTCCAAATCCTCCTCCTCCTCCAAATCCTCCTCCTCTTCCTCCCTTCCACCGCGACCCACTATCCAGCTCCTGAAAGACAAGTTTAGAACAACTCGTAACTTGGCCCCCCCGCGGATACGCCAATTTCCAGGAGGACGTGGGGGGGAAGGGGAGGTTTACTGCAGTGGAGGAGGGTGAAAGAAGGGGAGGGAAGGAGGCGGAGAACGAGGACGGGGGGGGGGGGGGCAAAGGAGACGGGAGACTGAAGGGACAAGCAAGACGGGGACGTAGACAGAGACAACGAAGAGGAAGCTGAAGAGGACGAGAACAGGAACGAAAAATTCAAAGGGACAGGTCAGCTTGTGTCGTGTCGTGCCAGAGCGGGAGTGACGTCACAGTTAACTACAAAGGTCACTGACCCGACGGCTTCGCCCGGTCAACACTTCCGAGGAACTATAGAGAGTCTGCAACTCTTTGGCTTGGAAGCGACGCCCCCCCCTCCCCCCCCCACACACACACAAAATCAACTCCTTAGCCTAAGAAACCTCAGTACTTTTAGTCAATCACTGTACGACGGCAACAGTTGCACGTGCACATTTCCTATGGTAATCGACAATAGACGTAAAAAGCACATTAGATCTCACAGCCGATTCCCATATTGTTTCGCCATGTTTCATCTATCTGCAGACAAACCTGGAAGATGTTTTTGTCCTCCACTGTGCCTATTAATGACAGAGTTACGAGGAAGTGCCGGGTCGTGTATAGCGATGGGGTGCTCGCACTTGAATAGGGTGGGAAAAGGTGGAGTGGGGTAGGGTGGCATAGGGTCAAATGGGGTAGGGTGTAGTAGGGATGACTGGGATAGGGTGTGGTAGGGATGAGTCGGGTAGGGTGTGGTAGGGATGAGTCGGGTAGGGTGGGGTGGGGTAGGGACGAGTAGGGTAGGGTGTGGTAGGGATGAGTCGGGTAGGGTGGGGTGGGGTAAGGATGAGTCGGGTAGGGTGGGTTGGGGTAAGGATGAGTCGGGTAGGGTGGGGTGGGGTAAGGATGTGGGGTAGGGTGTGGTACGAATGAGTTGGGTAGGGATGAGTCAGGTAGAGACGAGTCGGGTAGGGTGACGCGAGGAATATATAATAGTGAGCAAGGTTGCGGTGGATTACAACATCATGCTGAGTTGAGGAGAGTGACGTGAGGCTGGAGGAGTAACGTCAGGTCATGGAGGAGTAACGTCAGGTCATGGAGGAGTAACGTCAGGTCATGGAGGAGTAACGTCAGGTCATGGAGGAGTAACGTCAGGTCATGGAGGAGTAACGTCAGGTCATGGAGGAGTAACGTCAGGTCATGGAGGAGTAACGTCAGGTCATGGAGGAGTAACGTCAGGTCATGGAGGAGTAACGTCAGGTCATGGAGGAGTAACGTCAGGTCATGGAGGAGTAACGTCAGGTCATGGAGGAGTAACGCCAGGTCATGGAGGAGTAACGTCAGGTCATGGAGGAGTAACGTCAGGTCATGGAGGAGTAACGTCAGGTCATGGAGGAGTAACGTCAGGTCATGGAGGAGTAACGTCAGGTCATGGAGGAGTATCGTCAGGTCATGGAGGAGTAACGTCAGGTCATGGAGGAGTAACGTCAGGTCATGGATGAGTAACGTCAGGTCATGGAGGAGTATCGTCAGGTCATGGAGGAGTATCGTCAGGTCATGTAGGAGTAACGTCAGGTCATGGAGGAGTAACGTCAGGTCATGGAGGAGTAACGTCAGGTCATGGAGGAGTAACGTCAGGCCATGGAAGAGTAACGTCAGGTCATGGAGGAGTAACGTCAGGTCATGGAGGAGTAACGTCAGGTCATGGAGGAGTAACGTCAGGGAGGAGTAACGTCAGGTCATGGAGGAGTAACGTCAGGTCATGGAGGAGCAGCGTGAGGTCATGGAGGAGCAGCGTGAGGTCATGGAGGAGCAGCGTGAGGTCATGGAGGAGCAGCGTGAGGTCATGGAGGAGCAGCGTGAGGTCATGGAGGAGCAGCGTGAGGTCATGGAGGAGCAGCGTGAGGTCATGGAGGAGCAGCGTGAGGTCATGGAGGAGTATCGTGAGGTCATGGAGGAGTAACGTGAGGTCATGGAGGAGTAACGTGAGGTCATGGAGAAGTAACGTGAGGCTATGAGGGTGATGAGAGATTAACGTGGGTGACGTGTACATGGAAAACATGACGGCAGATTGATTGAGTGATTTATAAGGTTTATGCCCTTTAGACAAGCGCCGGAGCCTATACAGGGCCACTCAGCGCATATTCATCAGTTTCACATTTAAGGAAGTCTTTCCATCAACCACCACTGTATTAACCTGTACACACACAAGCACACACACAAACACTCAGATATGAATATCATATATATGTATATATGTGTGTGTGTGTGTGTGTGTGTGTGTGTGTGTGTGTGTGTGTGTGTGTGTGTGTGTGTGTGTGTGTGTGTGTGTGTGTGTGTGTGTGTGTTAATAAGAACACGGGTACGTGTGTTCACTTATACAAAGTAGACCACTTGGGAAAAAAAACTAATGAAGCAGAGCGCTTTCGTATATTACATCCAGTGCAAAAAGTACTTTTTGCACTGAATGTAGTATACGAAAGCGCTCTGCTTCGTTAGTTTCTTTTTTCCAAGTGGTCTACTTCGCACGCGCACACACACACACACACACACACACACACACACACACACACACACACACACACACACACACACACACACACACACACACACACACACACACACACACACACGTATACTGGTATGCAGTAAGTGTTCAACCACAAATGCATTCACATCCCATAAATAATGCGACTACGAATAAAAAATAAAATTACCATTGTTAAAATCAAACATTGTAAAACAGATTTACTTCTTTTAAGAATTGAATAAGCTGGTCCACTGCAGTATGTTCGTTTAAATTTTCTACCAAGGACTTATCTGACAGTGACTTAGTCCTACGTTCATCATCATATCTTGTCGCACCAGAACCGTGTCCATATAAGAGCAGTTTCATTTGCTTCCCTAAGGTCTTGGTTGGAGCAATGGGGACTCAGTGGACATTCCCGGAGGACGTGGACCATCGTCTGTACTTCGCCACAGGGACATTGGGGGCTATTGGTGTATCCCCACTTGTGTTGGTTTTCTCTCGTTTTGCCCACCTTGGCTCTTCCTCTGTTGATTTTCAAAGAAGAGACATACCAACCTACTCATTACCGGCGATTCCAACGTGTTCGACAACCAAATACCCCGTCCACACGTTCACACATCACTTTAAACACGTGTCTGTCGAACCGCGTTCGACGAACCGTTATAAACCCCTTCTTACTCTTCTTCTACCGATTAGCAGAAAAATCCAATCTTGAATTTCTTGGGCCGGATAATGAGACGAGAACAACTTCCTTAAAGATAAGAGACTCATCGAGTCCGCGTATACAACATAATTTGTACCATGGGGGCAGCTAGAAAATATATATCTTAAGGCATTTAAGACTTGTCAGAAAGGATTCTTGACAGGTATCGCAAGGCTATTTCCACGAAGACCAAGTGTTATGATTTGTCATCTAGGTGGATTAGGTGATCTTGATTGATTGGTATTTTCTTGGATGTCTTCATTTTGGCCCGGAGGTTTGTACATGTCCAGGTACATAAGATGAGAGCGTATAAGGGAGCACTGCATTTCCATATTTCTGGGTGTAAATTCTTTGGAAGCTTTCATAGCATTTTTGGCATTTGAAAAGGTTACCCACGTTTCAAAGTACCTAGTTTTCTCTCCAAGTCTATTTCTAATTTCTTCCATTGCTCCAAACTTAAATTCTCCAAAAATAGTATCAAAGCTCCAATTCAATTCTTTGAAAGCTTTCATAGCATTTTTGGCATTTGAAAAGGTTACCCACGTTTCAAACTACCTAGTTTTCTCTCCAAGTCTTTTTCTAACTTCTTTCATTGCTCCAAACTTAAATTCTCCAAAAATAGTATCAAAGCTCCAATTCAATGGAACCTTTACCAACGAAATAGATTTAGAATTTTCGTTAAAAACAGCTGTGTATGGTTCCAGAGTTATTACAGATTCTAAAACATTTCCCAAGTCCTTTTCCTTTCGAAGGTCATCAACAAGAGAGAGAGTTTTAGGAGTCCCTACTCCATCAAGAAAAGTCGTAGCGGCAGCAAGTCTAAACCAGTGTACCTATTTTGGAGGATTGCAGTCCTATCATGTAAAGCCGGGTCCACACTTGTTGCATTTCCACGTATCATATCTTTGCGTACCACCTAGTGATACAATACCCTGTTGCACCGTATCGTATCACTAGGTGATACAAAGATGATACGATACGTGGAAATGCAACATGTGTGGACCCGGCTTTAGACTCAGCATATGAAAGTATTTGTAGGGATCAGTCTTCTGCTAAGAAGGGGCTGCCTCCCTTAAGGTGGGCAAACACTGATCATTGGGGATAAAACCACCTCCAATCGTCAGCCCTGGAGCCTGGCGCCCCCCCATTACCCACAGATACAAAGGACTTGTAACCAAATCCCCGGGACCAGTCTCTTGACAGACCGAAGTCTGCACCCCGAGGGTCCTACCATGGAGTGAATGGATCTAAAATATCCAGTTCCCAAGTCCAAGACAGGTCATCAACTAATCCAAAAAATGAAGAAGGGAAGAACGAAACAGTCAGAAGAAGAAATAGGCTTGACTACAATTTGTTGTGTCAGCAGCCGAGAAGCAAGCTCGCCAAAACTCCAAGAGAACTTGTCAGTGTTCCGGCGACATCGTTCCCCAACGGCGTCAACGGGTCAGGGACTGGGGGGGTGGGGGGAAACATCACGGTATAGCGTGAACCGTCGAATGAAGAAGCATGTGATGTGACAATGTGGTCCGCCACGTGTTGCTTACGACACAAGTGGTGCACGTGATATGGTGTGAAGCAAGACATCACGCGTTACGTCAAGTGTGATGTCACTTGGCGCCGCATGTGATGCCATGCGTGGTGGGCTGTGACGCGTCATGGCATCCGTGGGGCGCGTCAGTTGCCATATTTCAATGCAACATCAATCACGGAGGCGCGCGTGCTCCCGGTGCTCCCGGTGCCCCCGGTGTGTGCCCGTGCGGCCGCAGACCCAAAAGAAAAGAAAAAAAAATCTCCGCGAACTTCTGTGCAACGGCGGCCATTTTAGACGGCGGCGTTCTCTTAGGGGGACAGGAGGACAGGGACGGGACAGAGGGACAGGGGAACAAGGGGGATAGGGACAGAGGAATATGGGCTCAGGGCCAGAGACCAGGACCTGGGGAAGAGGGGTCAGGGGGACAGGGACAGGAGGCCAGAAGGACAGGGGTCCGGGGAATAAGGGGGATAGGGAAACAAGGAGGGTAGGGAAAGGGGGGCACAGGGTAGGACCAGGGGGACATAGGGTAGGACCAGAGGGACAAGGGAACGGAGAGACCATTCTCCTTTCAGTTCCCTCTCTCTAAATCTCTCGTTATCACAATCTGTTTCTATTAATAGAACTGAGGCATACTCCCCCCGTCTCTAGAGGGACAGAGGAATCCTCCCCCTTTCCATCACCCCCTCTCTCCATCCCAGAGGGGCCGACCAACTCTGCTTCCCCCACTGCATATAAACTCACAATTATGAATCAGTGCATTGACACAGCCGGGGTGCACACTCGTGCACACCAGCTAGAGCATGCGGACAGACCAAGAGACTTTTTTTTTTTTTTTTTTTTAACAATTTCATACTGACAAAACTATTTCATCCAACTCGTATGACCTCATTTTTGTGACAGGGTTAACACCATTATGTGGAGAATTTATGTTTATTTTGGCGGTCACTATGAGGCCATCTATGTGGTATTTCCCACCTCGACTGACCTCCGTACCAGATGACACATCTTTCCATTGTGGCAAGCGCCAGGCAAATCCATTTGTCTTCAGGGAAGCCCGGCCCTTGGGTCAAATCACAGGGAATCCCCAAGACAGCTTAATCTAAGTATTGTTACAACTTAGAGTAAAAAGGACAGACTGCCCCACCAAGAGTAAAAACGGACACGTCGGGTGCCAAGAGAAAAAAATGCATCCCACTCCAAGTGGACAAAAAAAGGCCATCCCTCAAATTGAGAGAGCGGAAATATATACATATATACATACATATACATACATACTATATATTATATTATATATATATATATATATATATATATATATGTGTGTGTGTGTGCGTGTGTGTGTGAGAGCGAGAGAGAAGAGGAGAGAGCGAGATGTGAGAGATGTGTGAGAGATGAGAGAGAGATGTGTGAGAGATGAGAGAGAGATGTGTGAGAGATGAGAGAGAGATGTGTGAGAGATGAGAGAGAGATGAGAGAGAGATGAGAGAGAGATGTGTGAGAGATGAGAGATGTGTGAGAGATGTGTGAGAGCTGAGAGAGATGTGTGAGAGCTGAGAGAGATGTGTGAGAGCTGAGAGAGATGTGTGAGAGCTGAGAGAGATGTGTGAGAGCTGAGAGAGATGTGTGAGAGCTGAGAGAGATGTGTGAGAGATGAGAGAGATGTGTGAGAGATGAGAGAGATGTGTGAGAGATGAGAGATGTGTGAGAGATGAGAGAGATGTGTGAGAGATGAGAGGTGTGTGAGAGATGAGAGATGTGAGAGATGAGAGGTGTGTGAGATGAGAGAGGTGTGTGAGATGAGAGAGATGTGTGAGAGATGAGAGAGATGTGTGAGAGATGAGAGAGATGTGTGAGAGATGAGAGAGATGTGTGAGAGATGAGAGAGATGTGTGAGAGATGAGAGAGATGTGTGAGAGATGAGAGAGATGTGAGAGATGTGAGAGATGAGAGAGATGTGTGAGAGATGTGAGAGATGTGAGAGATGTGAGAGATGAGAGAGATGTGTGAGAGATGAGAGAGATGTGTGAGAGATGAGAGAGATGTGTGAGAGATGAGAGAGGTGTGAGATGTGAGAGATGTGTGAGAGATGAGAGAGATGTGTGAGAGATGAGAGAGATGTGTGAGAGATGAGAGAGATGTGTGAGAGATGAGAGAGATGTGTGAGAGATGAGAGAGATGTGTGAGAGATGAGAGAGATGTGTGAGAGATGAGAGAGATGTGTGAGATGAGAGAGATGTGTGAGAGATGAGAGAGATGTGTGAGAGATGAGAGAGGTGTGAGAGATGAGAGAGATGTGTGAGAGACGAGAGAGATGTGTGAGAGATGAGAGAGATGTGTGAGAGACGAGAGAGATGTGTGAGAGACGAGAGAGATGTGTGAGAGACGAGAGAGATGTGCGAGAGATGAGAGAGATGAGAGATGTGAGAGATGAGAGAGATGAGAGATGTGAGAGATGTGAGAGATGAGAGAGATGAGAGAGATGAGAGATGTGAGAGAGATGAGATGTGAGAGATGAGATGCGAGAGAGATGAGATGCGAGAGAGATGAGATGCGAGAGAGATGAGATGCGAGAGAGATGAGATGCGAGAGAGATGAGATGTGAGAGAGATGTGAGAGATGTGAGAGATGTGAGAGATGTGAGAGAGAGATGAGAGAGATGAGAGAGATGAGAGAGATGTATGAGATGTGAGAGAGATGTGTGAGAGGTGAGAGATGTGTGAGAGATGAGAGAGATGTGTGAGATGAGCGAGAGATGAGAGAGATATGCCGGTTTCCCTTACAAGTACCGTAGCCAAAATTTGTGAAAAGGTTATCAAAAATGGATGGACAAAACATCTGGAGAACAACATACTAAACCCGAGACAGTTTGGATTCAGGCAGGGAAGATCATGTGTCACAAATCTGATATGTTACTAGAAGACTATTTGATATAATACAGGGAAATGACGGATGGGCCGATTGTGTTTTCCTAGACCTACAACTTTTGATAAAGTGCCACATAGAAAACTATTAAGAGAACTGAAAATCATAGGAAGGGTCTATGGTAAACTAGTGAATGGGTGGAGGATTTCGTACATGGAAGAAAAATGAGAGTAGTGCTCAGAGATAAGAGTTCTACTTGGGAAGAAGTGATTAGTGGAGTTCCACAGGGATTGACTGGTACTGGCTCCAGTGATGTTTGCTATTAACGTGAATGAAACTTTGGGAATAGAACCAGAAGTGGGAAGTGGACTTCAACATTAAGAAATGTAGTATAGTGGAATTTGGATCAAGTAAAAACAGGATATCACGACAATATAAAATCGGTGAGAAGGAAGTAAAGAAAGTGGGATCTGAAAAATACCTGGGAATAATCATCACAAAGGACATGTCCTATGATAAACAGATAAAATTGTCTGAGAAACCTACAACTTGCCGAGATCAATAAAAGTGGCATTTACTTACTTGGATGAAGAAGTGGTGAAGAAAATGCAATCACACCCATAAGACCAAGAATAGAGTACGCAGCGACACTATGGTCACTCAGTATAAAGCTGCCCATACATTCAATTATATTGCGCAATTTCATTGTCAATACTCTGAATTGACAAAGAAATTGCGCAATATAATTGATCGTGTATGGGCCGCTTTAAAAAGAATACAAGGAAAATTGAAAGAATCCAAAGAGCAACTACGAAGATGACCTCCACACTTTCAAAAATGTCATAGAGAGATTATCAAAACTAGAGTTACCGATCCTGGAACAAATTGAAAGAGGAGACTTGTTGACCATCTACAGAATCATGGGAAGTATGGAAGTCTTTGATAGAAAAGACTTACTAAATTGGTATACGAGAAATACAAGGGGACATGGAAGGAAGCTCAAAAAGGACAGTTATAGAAAAGACCTGAAAAATAACGGCTTTCCACACAAAGTGGTGGAAGTATGGAACAAACTGAACGAAATTATAGTGTGCAAAAACCACACACGAATTTAAGAACAATTTAGACACTGCGAGATACAGAGACGGGACACAACGAGCGTCGCTCCCCTTTCCGTAAAATACTAGGTAAACAAACAAACAAACAAACAAACAAACAAACACACACACACACACACACACACACACACACACACACACACACACACACACACACACACACACAAACTCCATGCCCACCATACTTGAAGTGCCGGCTCCCAGTGCGTCGACGCTGAATTTTTTCAGCCCTGGGCGGGACTTAAACTCGGATCACTAAATTAATTGTCGAGAACCTTTCCATTGCACCATCGAGCAGTTTTGTGTGGGGAGGAGAGAGAGGGTAGGAGGGGCCAGGAAACTTCAGTCATCTATTCCGGAGGAGTGTGTGTGAATTCTTGGAAAAGAATATAATTGTACAATAAAATTCACAGGATAATTCAGCCTGATTGTAGTGAAGGGATAGCCTTACAAGCCGTTACTGTGTACTGAATGAAAGAGCAAGTGTTACCAGTATCCCTCGCACTATTTGCAGAGCTCCAGGAACGATGCGGATTGCCACACTAAAAACTTGTGCAGCGCTAACAGATGTGGCAACAGTGTGTTTGTTTATACTCTAATATCAGGATTACGTATGGGCTGTTCTTACCCAGCTGACGCCAAATGAGCCTCTTAAAGTGCGGTATTGCAAGTAAACATACGAGATTGCGGTAAGCACTCGAAAGACTGGTTCAAACTCTCCAATTCCCAAATGACGTTCAGTAGTCGCCAGGGGGTTCTGTATATTCCCGTCACTTTACCTCTTCGTCGTGGCGCCGCCAGGCCATTTCATTCACCGGATGGGGACTCCCCAGCAACCAAGAGATCTTGGATTAAACTTCAAATGTAGTCGAACACGTATCACTATAACTTCTGGAACAAATTCCAACACATGATTGTGTAGAGACAGCTACACAAGTGATGCAAACTTTGGTCAGAATATTTAGTTTCATCAACATCGATCATCGGGACGGCAAAGCTATCAGTGTCCAAAAGGGTTCGTTCGTGGCCAAAGGGTTTCGTTCGCACAAAGGTTCGACTAAGCTCAAGTAAATGAATGTGTAGTTCATATATTTTCGTATAATTTGCATGGAACAATCATCCCTTGATGGCCGATACATTACGAGTTTATGAGCGATACATTTCGAGTTTATGACCACTATTGTGTCACTTGTGTGGCCAACCGCACAAAATGAGCTGGCTGCCGCCAAGTGGTGGTGGTGGTGGTGGTGGTGATGGTGGTGGTGTGGGACGTGGAATTGGTAGTGGTGGTGGTGGTGATGACCCTTCTCGGTGGTGACCCTTCTCGGTGGTGACCATTCTCGGTGGTGACCATTCTCGGTGGTGACCATTCTCGGTGGTGACCATTCTCGGTGGTGACCATTCTCGGTGGTGACCATTCTCGGTGGTGACCATTCTCGGTGGTGACCATTCTCGGTGGTGACCATTCTCGGTGGTGACCATTCTCGGTGGTGACCATTCTCGGTGGTGACCATTCTCGGCGGTGACCATTCTCGGCGGTGACCATTCTCGGCGGTGACCATTCTCGGCGGTGACCATTCTCGGTGGTGACCATTCTCGGTGGTGACCATTCTCGGTGGTGACGATTTTTGGTGGTGGTGAAAGTAGCGATGGTGGAAATAATGGTTGTGATGGCGCAACGATCATGGTGAGAGAAGTAGCGATTACGTAAGAACATAATGAAGTGCGTAAGACAGAATGAGTGGAAGGGTGGTGAGGTAAACACCAGGAACCGTTGGAGTTTTATTGCTAACGTTTCGTCCTGAAAGGACTTCCTCAGAGTGACTCTGAGGAAGTCCTTTCAGGACGAAACGTTAGAAATAAAACTCCAACGGTTCCTGGTGTTTACCTCACCACCCTTCCACTCATAAGAACATAAGAATGAAGGAGACTGGAAGAGACCTTAAGGCCTACACTAAGCAGTTCTATGTCCATTACCACCTAGTGTAGACCTTAGGGTCTCTTGCAGCCCCTTCATTCTTATGTTCTTAGGTTACTGCTGGCGACAGACAGTGATGATGAAAACGAACTAGATAAGTGACTAGCAGACGTAACTAGTGTGACAGAGGTCTGGTGACATCATTGCGAAAAATGAAGTACAGACATCTGTCGTGGCAGTGATTTAGTGGGAACGAGAACTACTGGCAACTGGTGGCGGCCGCGACAAAGATTTGACACGAACAGGACACTGGCAGCACGCCCAGGATCGTGACAGGGCTTGGCATGGAAGAATACCACAGAGACAGAGACAGAGACCGAGACAGACAAAGAGACAGACAGTGAGGCAGACAAAGACAGGGCCACAGAGAGGACAGAGAAATCGCCAGAGGCAGAGAGACAGACAGACACAGGTAGAGTAACAGAGACAGGGACAGAGACAGACAGACAGGGGCAGAGAGAGACTGACAGACGGACAGAGACGGACAGAGGCAGACAAATGTGTGAGCGGGTTTGTGAGCCGCTCGAACACGGGGGGGCGGAATACCGAGAAACGTAAAAATAAAACAAAACAAAACTAAACTAAACAATATGAAATAAACAGAAATTCATAAAGACGTACATACATTACGCCCACACATTAACCCTTTCCGTGCCGCGCGGTATTTTTCATTCAGATTGTGGTCGATTTCTTCCTCTTTCCTGAGCCTCCGGTACATCCCTGTTAGTACCTTCTTTCGATTTCTCTAATTCTAATTTCTATCCATCTATACACCGAACACTTTTCCCCTTTATAAGGGGGGTGGCCTACTCCCACCCATTTCGCTCCCTTCCCCCACTCCCATCTCAGCTCCTCATGGATGACGGGTCATCCTTGCATCCGTCAACTGCCCCGGGTCAAACGCAATGCAGCAAGACACAGTACATTCATAGCCGTTGTCAACCCTTAGATGTCCTGCGTGCACACGCACGCATATGGAGTGCGTACATCAACGGCTTCGAGTAAACTCTCGAGAAGTTCTCCATTGTCTCTGATTTTCCAAAGGGACATTCCATTGTCTCCAGTGACCAGAGGACCAGGCATTTCGGGTCAACACTCAAAGAACACCCGCTCGGGCAATGTGCCTCGCCAGCGTTTCGGGTCAAACACCCGAACACCTCCTCGGACAATGGACCTCGCGCTTCCCGACTACAATAGACGCGTCTCCTATCCTCACCAACCGACACTACAAACTTTTTTAGATGTACCAAACTGTAAATATGGCAACAGTCTACTTGTACTTGTATATAATGTATATTCTGGCAACTCCACGGGTCTTCCTCGAAGGTTGCATGTACTTGTAAACCAGAGAAGACTGGAAAATTAGACCAAAGAGATCTCTAAGAGTTTGCCTCTCCAATACGAGTACTCCATAATCAAATGTAGATATTAACTACAAGTCTACACAGCAAGGCCGCTTCACTTAATCGGCGGCCCCCTCCCCCTCTAATTTCTAATTATCCAATTTATCTCTATTTTCACTTTTATTTCATATGTCTTCTTTCGTACCAGATAATATTTTCACTAAGAATTTCACTGGGGTTTCAATCATCACTGGCATCAAATCCCTGACGCTCCCTTCCTTCGCTCGCTCCCTCCCTCCCTCACCATATGTAGGATTTCTGTGGTCCTTCCTTCTCTGAGAGGGACATTTGCCAACTTAACCACTGGAAGTATATTTTCAACTACTTGAATAATCAAATAATTAATTAATCGTAACTAAAATGAGAATACACCTATCTATATACAATAGAATTTTATTCCTATCGTGTAAGGCCAGCCACCTACTCACTTCCATCCACCACTTACCGATTCATTCTCATCTTAGTTCCTCATAGATGAAGAATCACTCCAGTCTCTTGGCCAATGCTCGCGTTTGACGCAATGCAGTAAGGCACAACAAATCCAAGGAAGAGCCAGCCGCCTCATTTACACTGCGACCCTCCCTACCCGTCCACTCATAAAACAGAATTAAAATAGATAAATAAATTAAATAAAAATAAAGAACGTGACATCATGACAGGTGCATGAATGGTAAGAATGGAAAGACACGATTGGGAACAAGAGACTTTATTCCTGGCCGGTTTCGCCTCTGAAGAAGCCTCAAAGGCGAAACCGGTCAGGAATAAAGTCTCTTGTTCCCAATCGTGTCTTTCCATTCTTACCATTCATACAAATATTGAATAAATATAATAACAAGTGCGAGACAAAATGTTCCTAAGCCGTTGAAGTAGCTACGATCCGCTGATGCCAAATTAGATGTAAACTATGAATGGCCAGTTTGAATGGAAAACTTCCAGGATACACACAAATTACTGGTGTCAGTAAATGACTGATTACTGGTGCAAAAGAACAAGCAATTTCTGTAGCAGGAGGCAGTCTTTATGTACAGTAAAATTCCTTTTATCCGACCTTGGTGGGACCTACCCTAGGTCGGATATTTGGACAAGTCGGTTGTTTGGATGTACACTAAAAGATTTAGGGAAACAAATTAAATCACTGGTTTGAGGTATTTTAAATTATTCACGGTGCAATAAAGCACATGTACAGCAGAGTGGAGAAACAACCGCCAAAGGCCAAACATAAAGAAACACTGAAATCCCCGCGAAAATAACAGCCGACATGAGCGCCGTGAGACGGTAGCGGCGATAACAGTAACTGAATAACCACTCGACGGTCGGATGTTTGGACAAATTCAACATTTCATCCGACTTGGGACATTAAAGAAAAACGTCGAATGTTTGGACCAGTCGGCCGTTCGAAGGTCGTATAAAAGGAATTTTACTGTTAAGGTTAAAGGCCAGACAGTTCACCACATAACCGAAGTGACATCTATGTCCTGACTACCATGAAGAGAAATGCACTGACGACAAAAATAGACGTCCATATCCACCAATCATAAAGAGATCAATCACTCACGAATCATTTACCGATTAATGATATGTTGACGAGTCATGTCCATGAAAAATTAATCGATAATGAATAATCCATTGACGGAGAGAAGCTACGGATAAGAAGAAAAAAAAATGTACCCTGGAAAAGAGGAACAGAACTAAGAGTAAGCTTCTGGCCAGCCTCTGCA
>NC_134778.1:21687944-21690444 GCF_046742065.1 Oratosquilla oratoria | reverse complement strand
CTGTTAGTAAACCATTTCTTGCCTATTTCGTTCTCAAATCTAAATTTGTCAAATTTAAATCCGTTACTGCGAGTCCTGTCCTGACGTCTTAATATGATGACCTTGTTTGCGCCACCCTTGTTAAAGTCTTTGATCCACTTTCAATAGTAGACAAGGAAAAAATATTAGTTTGGGGTGAAGGGAGGATCATGTGAAATCAAGAATTGGACAAGAAAATAATTCCTCAAAAGCCCCAAAAACGATTAAATTGCAATTTAGAAAATGTCTACACTTGGAAAAGACTGACGCATTTACGTTAAATAGATTAAATTGACATCGCAACCCATAATAAACGAGAAAATAGACACAAAATGGCGAATAACAAATGAAGACAAGATTAAAGGACAAAATAAATAAATGAATAAAATTAAATAAACAAAATAAATCAAATAAAATTCAAATAAAATGGAAACAAGAAGGAAAAACACGGGGGGGGGGGAGTACATGTCTAAAATATTAAAAACAATGATCTACAGATGCGTCAACTTTTGCAACAGTTTAAACAAGTAAAATACTCCAATCTAAAACCATAAACGAGAATAACGACGGGACTCCACGTGCGCAGCTCCTTAACAGAATACTATAATCAGGTAAATGCAAATATGTACACTTACAAACAAGTGCGTGCACACACACACACACACACAAACACACACACACACACACACACACACACACACACACACACACACACACACACACACACACACACACACACACACACACACACACACACACACACACCGAATCCAGACAAAACACCCCCGGACAAATAATCCCCGGGCGACCCCCCCCCCCCGGACGAAACACCTCCCGGACAAAAACACCTTCACCAGTCGTCAAGCAGCACAAACAACAAAGCCACATCCCCGTTCCCCCTCCAGTAAAAACGCACAAAAACACACGGACTAACAAAACCCGAATTGAAGCCAATCTACTCGCAAATGACCTCATAACTCATTTATGACCTGCCACCAAATGTATTTAGCCCTTTCACGCCACCGCAATAGACTACCATTGGGACTGACCACACGAAGTTCTCTTCACATTTCTGACCGCACGTTATCAGCAACCCAAGCCTGAATGGGACCAATCCATTTCCAAGTTTTATTCACCAAATTGCAAAACAGGCCAAAAGATATGAAATATATCCAATTGAAATGGCAGTTCCATTTAGTGGGGCTAGGCCACTAAATAACACAGACACATTTGCGAGCGAGGACACAAACCAGAGAGGACATACAAGGCGCCATCGAGGACACAAACCTGAGAGAACACAAAAGGCTGTCAACGAGGACACAATATTACTAGGAAGTTCACATACACCTAGTTACTAGTCAGAGCAAGGGAGGAGGCAACAGAGTTTCAAGGACTGTCGGATTTGGGGCCTCGTTTCGGGGGCCAAAAACGCTCGGGTGATCGGGACGGACGACAGGGGACAGATGGATGCTGGATGTAGAAGGAAAACTACAAAACAGAGATTAGGGGTGCTGGAGATAACAAGGTCTCGAGATAAGGCGGCGAAGTAAAACGGGTAGGGAGAGGTAATGGGGGTTAAGGAGGGATGCGGGGAATAAGGAGGGGTAAAGGGGTTAAGGAGTGGTACGGGGGTTAAGGAGGGGTAAGGGGGTTAAGGAAGGGTTAAGGAGGGGTAAGTGGTTAAGGAGGGGTAAGGGGGTTAAGGAGGGGTAAGGGGGTTAAGGAGGGGTAAGGGGGTTAAGGAGGGGTAAGGGGGTTAAGGAGGGGTAAGGGAGTTAAGGAGGGGTAAGAGGTTAAGGAGAGGTGTGGGGGTAGGGAGGGTCGAGGGGGTAGGGAGGGGCGAGGGGGTAGGGAGGGTCGAGGGGGTAGGGAGGGTCGAGGGGGTAGGGAGGGGCGAGGGGGTAGGGAGGGGCGAGGGGGTAGGGAGGGGCGAGGGGGTAGGGAGGGGCGAGGGGGTAGGGAGGGGCGAGGGGGTAGGGAGGGGCGAGGGGGTAGGGAGGGGCGAGGGGGTAGGGAGGGGCGAGGGGGTTAAGGAAAGGAAGGGGGTAACGGGTTAAGTGGAGTAAGTGGGCCTTGTAAAAGTGGAGTTGGGAGGGAGAGGGAACTGGACTCTGCCCTTAGTGGACGGAGCCAGAGTTCCTCCACGCAACGCTGCTGCTGCTCTGGTGACGCAAGAGAGGGCTGGCCTGGTGGGCACAGTGATTCATACTCGGAGGGGAGGGGAGGGGAGGGGAGGGGAGGGGAGGGGAGGGCAGGGGAGGGGAGGGGAGGGAAGCGGAGGGGAGGGGAGGGAAGGGGAGGGGAGGGGAGGGGAGGGGAGGGGAGGGGAGGGGTGGGGAGGGGAGGGGAGGGGAGGGGAGGGGTGGGGAGGGGAGGGGTGGGGAGGGGAGGGGTGGGGAGGGAAGCGGAGGGGAGGGGTGGGGAGGGAAGCGGAGGGGAGGGGAGGGAAGTGGAGGGGAGGTGAGGGAAAGGGAGGGGAGGG
>NC_134778.1:21675444-21685444 GCF_046742065.1 Oratosquilla oratoria | reverse complement strand
TGTCTCCTTTCACGTGTAACCCCTGTTCACCTAGCAGTGAGTAGGTACGGGACGTTAGTCAAGGAGTTGTGACCTTGCTGTCCCGGTGTGTGAGTGGTCTTAGACCTACCCAGAGATCGGCAAATAATGAGCTCTGAGCTCACTGCCGTAGGGTGGTGTCTGGCTGTCTCGACAGAGACCAACAGATCCGAGGTGAATACACACACACACACACACACACACACACACACACACACACACACACACACACACACACACACACACACACACACACACACACACAGGTGAAATTCCGAATACACAAAAAAACTCAAAGATAGCCCCGCTGGACCTTCTGAAGGCCAGATTAACGAAGATAGTGATGAAGACTAAGACGCCAGATTGGAAGGAAAGAACTGGAGGTGGGGGGGGGGGGAGTTCCCGCAGGGTTCTGAGCAGACATCACCGTTCTTTACCACCGCTAACGACATGATGGATGGTACAAATTTACACCCAACACATGCAAAGCGTTTAACAGACACCTGGCACATCTGTTGCTGCAATTCATTGCCACGACGGCTCTACACGAGCGACAATAAATCAAGTCTTGGGCTCATTACCTCCTCGCCACTTGTTAAACATGAACGCCTAATATACTCTGTGCCCTGGTGCTAGCCTCGCATTTGTTTAGTTGTGGGTTCGAATCCTGCACTTCTCTTCGAATCTCAGCAGTGACTATAGGCTATCTGCTCCAATAGCCCCCTAAATAGCATAATAGGGTAAAGGTGACCGTTTCGGCAGCAGCTAAGCGCCTCCTGGCGTGGTCTCAGGCGCAGAGGGATATGCTCTGCACATCCTGGCCAATCGCAGCCTAGCGATCGCCGTGAATGGTCAGGGGTCACACAAGGTCCATATACTATATGGACCTTGGGGTCACGTACGGTGAGGGTTGTTCCACGTCCGACCATATTTGGCGGAAAAGTCTTCACCAAAGATCGTAATTGGTATAGGGAGATGAGAGGACGTGACTTGTTTGCTCTGCGAACGTGATTGGTCAGGGAAAACATGGGGATATGGCTCGTTTGTTCTGCGATCGTGATTGGCCAGGGAAGACAAAAGGGCGTGACTTGTTTCGCCTGTGACCGTGATAAGCCAAGGAAGACAAGGGGAGTGTTTTGTTTTGCCTATAATTGCGAATGGTTACGGGGAATACTTTTTTTCCTGCAATTGTGATTGGTCAGGTAAGGAAGAAGGCGTGTCTTGTTTCGCCTGCGATCGTGATTGGCCAGGGAAGACAAGACACTCCCCCTTGTCTTCCCTGGCCAATCACGATCGCAGGCGAAACAAGACACGCCCCCTTGTCTTCCCTGCCAATCACGATCGCAGGCGAAACAAGACACGCCTCCTTCCTTACCTGACCAATCACAATTGCAGGAAAAAGCAAGGGGGCGTGTCTTGTTTCGCCTGTAATCGTGAATGGTTGGGAAAAGGAGATGTGGCTTGTTGTGCACGACCAACTGGCACCAAATCTCCACCATCAAAAGCATGACAGCTCGTTATGATCGTAATTAACCGGAAGCAAGGCAGACACGTTCAACCGTTAACCGAAAATGAGGTTTGCATTGTCTAACCGTTAATTAACCGAAGACAAAAGAGACGCGAGTTTGTCAGCGTACAGGGAATGTCGTGTGGCAAATTTTTCACGCTCTATTATCCTGGTGACAATTTTCACTGATAACCATAATTCATAATATCTTGCTTCCACCTGCTCACATTAAACAACTCCCTAGACGTTTTAAGACTCGCATGGGAATCACGGTGGCAGATTTCTATCCTGTTTCTACCACGGGATAAGAAAGAGAAGAGAAACTGGCAAAGGACAGTTCCAAGGGAAGAGCAGAAACTGTGTACAGTCGTAGCATAAAAGTTAGTTTCCTCTCAGACTTATTCTGACGTAGATCCGTGGCTCCAGTCCGTAGGGGCATTCCAAAACAGCCCCTAAAGCATTGGTTGTATGTTATTGTGCAATCACTAATGCATGATAACATGCAATCGATTCCCTACTGCTGGGCGACCCTTCATCCCTAAGGAGCTAGTGGTGGTATTCTTAAAAAATTATTTCCCTTCAAAGGATTTATACAAGGAAAGATTTTTTTAAGAATACCACAGTAAGATTCTTACGGTGGTATTCCTAAAAAATATTTCCCTTCCAAGGATTTATGCAAGATTTATAAGGAAAGATTTTTTTAAGAATACCACCGTAAAATAAAAGGGGCATGGATGACGGATGGAAGTGGGATGTGTGGGGGTGGATGCATGGATTTGGATGGCTACCAGGGCCCTCACATGGGGGGGGGGGGAGAGCATATTCTGGGGGGGGGGGGCAAACCTAGCCTAGACTTGCGGCCCATAAGGTCGACAAAATAATAATAAAAAAAAAGGTTAGTCCTGAATATTTTACCGTAATCGACGATTTTTGAGTTAAAATTAAAAATCAAAATATAAAATGTTTGCCCTTATTCTTTTTGCAATAGGGATATATACAAAATTTAAAATATGTTTAATTATTTCACAAGCCAAGAGCCAAAAAAGGCAGGGGTGGTGTTGGTGGGAAGTGGTGGTGGAGGTGGATGGGTGGGGTATCACTTAGACTTGCAAGGGTTCTACTGGCTACCTCCCTTGTAAGGGGAAAGTCTAATTGTATATATATAGGTAGATAGATCTCCCACCGCAATGCCGGAAGGTAAACGGAGAAAGCTTCTGCAAAAGACAAAACTGATCCCAAAACTGAAATTAATATACAAAGTGTCCGTCTATGCACGCGGAGAGATAGGACCCGTGGCACGCCTACGCGACTTAAGCGAGTTGGTTCGAGTAGAAACTACTTCCGTTACAATATTTTATTTTTCGAATCTCCAAATGTCAAATAAACATTGCGTCATATACTGAATGACGAACTAAGAAAAGTTAAACCTATACAAATATTAAACACATTGTTGAATTGTAGACTTGGGGAAGTCTAGAATACTGTTAGCGAAGTCGTCTTCCAGCTTTTCAAATTCAAAACATTTGACGAGTTGACACTATGTGAAGATAGAACCTTTCACTTGAACATTTATCAAGTACACAGACGCAGGATGCAACCTCCACTAAGACTGGGGTTCTCAAACTTCATTGCATAGTGGCGCACTAATGACATCTTGGAATTTGACGGCGCACCAACTTTACGGTTAGTGTAGTGTAAATTTGGTACCTATTTCAGTGACACAGAAATACACATTTGGCATAACATTAGAACGAATATGTAGTAGGAATATTTGCGTGCATTCGCGTGTAATAATAATAATTCTAAGTAAACATACCGATCCATAAAAATTACGAGCACTTCGGGGAACAGTTGCGGCGCACAGTTTGAGAATCACAGCTCCATTTACACATGTCGGAATAACACCCCCGTGGAATACCCTAATGTCCCTTCCTCATCCATTTCGAGATGTATAAATAGCTCAGATGATTTATTCCGCGTCTATTTTCTTTAAAAGGCTTTACAAAGGATTACAAAGGCGGAGCATGCCGACATGAGACCTTTTGGTCCATAACTAGGTCGGATGCGAAATATATATATATATATATATACATATATATATATATATATATAATTAAAATAAAATAAAAATGATAATATAAATAATAAATCAAATAAATAATACATAGGTATAGTTAAATGATAAACAGGTAAATAAACTGACATAATAAATAGAAATCAAGCAAATAATAAATAAAGACAAATAACAAATAATCAAATATAAAATAAATGGCAGTCATTACAACATCTTGCTTAAATGTTTATCTAAACGAATCTTCAAGCTTCAACAAACTGAACGTTGTACATTTGACAAAGGCCCCATCCATCTGACCGTCTTGTCGGCAATTGCTATTTAAAATCAGGTGGGACCCGTGTGGCGCAAATGAAGTATCTGGATAGGGCGATATGACGTCACAGTAACTGTTACGTGACGTCATAGCGACCTTCGTGCCTCGCGTCGAGCATACGAAACGCTGGTTCACCAAGAAGGGTAAGGAGCCTACACCACGAGGCGCTGAGTAGTCCAATGTGTGTATGCGTTTTAGGGACTGTCAGGGCAGGTAACTAACATTAGCTGCTGGGATTCGGAGAGGAATGCGGGATTCGAACCCAAAACAATGCGAGACCACCACGCTTTCGATGACGCCACCAGTGTACACGTAACGTGGGGGTGACGTCACTCGGTCACGCCCGTCACGGTGTGGTGGTGACACTAATAGGATTGACGGACACGGAGTGGGCGTGCCTCGGGGGCCCTACGCCCTCGTCCCAGCTGCACACACGCCCACCGCGCCGTTCACTGAGGCGGCGGTGCGCGCCCGTCCAGTGTCATTCTTGCTAACAGAACGCGATTACATTCAAGGTTAAGGTGACCTTAGGGAATAAAAATGTCGATCAAATTCTTTGCTATGAGGACATACAATCACGATCAAAAGATCTGACCCATGGTACAGTTCTCTAACAATGTTAATATATTCTTCTTTGTCGAGTGCATGACGGGACGGGGAGGAGGGGGAGGGTCTCCGATTAAATGAAGCGGCTTTGCTGTGGATGTGCTGTGTCTTGCTGCATTGCTTCTGACCCAGGGCCATGGGCAAGATGCAGGGATGACCCGTCATCCAGGAGGAGCCAAGATGAAAGGGAAGGAGGGAGTAGAGTGTGTGGATGAAATGGATGGGAGTGGAATTATGCCTTTGACTTTGGCTACCTTCCTTACAAGGGGGGAAAAAGCCCTTGGTATATGTATGTATGCGTGATGTATTTTCCTATGTAGTATCTAGCTTTCTGTAAAGTAATTTTCCTTAACAGATAAAAAAAATGTCAAGATAAAAAATTTGCATTCTGTGTCATGGAAAACTCCGAGTAGGTAGGTGTAAACATTTTGTCGTGACTATACTCTGCTTCTTTGAATCCAGATGACTCCAAAGGTCAGACACTCCAAAAGCATCTTCACCTTAGCCAGACACTCCAAAAGCATCTTCATGAACGTATCTTATCTAGCACAGGACATACTTTCGAAACCTCTTCTTCCCCGACCCCGCCCTATCCTCAAGAGACCGCAAGATTAAAAAAAATTCTACCCGATATCAGAGAGGCACTACGTGGGTCAAAATATCAACAGTAAGGAGCCTACGCCTAGAGTCGCCGAGCAGCCGAGACAATCACCTTTGCCCTTTTATGCGATTGTACTAATGGGAAGAGTTGACCAACAGTCTATGCTGGGACTCTCTGAGAGAAGGACGACATTCGAACCCACAACTAAAGACTTTATCCCACTGGAATATTTTTCCTCCGATTGTTGAGGCAGACTGGGTGCCCGCAGCTACCGGGAAGGAGTCTCGTATGTTGGAGGTGGGCGGTACCGCCGATTAATCGGAGGTGGGCGGTACCGCCGATTAATCGGAGGTGGGCGGTACCGCCGATTAATCGGAGGTGGGCGGTACCGCCGATTAATCGGAGGTGGGCGGTACCGCCGATTAATCGGAGGTGGGCGGTACCGCCGATTAATCGGAGGTGGGCGGTACCGCCGATTAATCGGAGGTGGGCGGTACCGCCGATAAATCGGAGGTGGGCGGTACCGCCGATTAATCGGAGGTGGGCGGTACCGCCGATTAATCGGAGGTGGGCGGTACCGCCGATTAATCGGAGGTGGGCGGTACCGCCGATTAATCGGAGGTGGGCGGTACCGCCGATTAATCGGAGGTAGGTGGTACCGCCGATTAATTGGAGGTGGGCGGTACCGCCGATTAATTGGAGGTGGGCGGTACCGCCGATTAATCTGAGGTGGGCGGTACCGCCGATTAATCTGAGGTTGGCGGTACCGCCGATTAATCTGAGGTTGGCGGTACCGCCGATTAATCTGAGGTGGGCGGTACCGCCGATTAATCGGAGGTTGGCGGTACCGCCGATTAATCGGAGGTTGGAGGTATAACGCCTTAAGCTAATACGAGAACAGCAAGATTCCGATGACGCCAACAGCGCATACAAGAATACACAAATGGAAACTGCGTCATCAATGTCGCTGCCCAATCATAATTAAGCTTTCATTGGCATGGGACCTTTCCTCAACCTCCCTAATATCTCCTCACCAGCGCATTCAACTGCTCCCTAGGTTCAAGGATGATCACTCAATAGCCCATCAATCATATACCTTCCGCCCTCCACACAGACTAGATCCCTCCCTCCCTCTCCCTCTCCCTCTCCCTCTCTCTCCAACCTCACTCTCCCCTCCAATTCACTCATCCCGTCCCTCCTCCCACCTCACTCTCCTCCCTCCATCCATCCATCCATTTTTATCTCCTCCCACTCCTCCATCACTTTCACCTCCTATTCCTTTCCTCATTCCTCCTACTAACCCCCTCTCCCTCCCTATCTCTCTATCTATCTCTCTCTCTCCCTCCCACACCCAGGTGCATCCACAGGTACAGCATACCCACATTAAACACACGAAAGTCGCCGACTTCGAGGGAGCAGAAGTTCGGGGGAAGAGGCAGGACCCGAGCAAGGATTCCGGAGGAGGCCCTCAGGACATCGATGACCGACGAGAGGGAAACCCGAGACCTTCTACATCGTTCCAACAAATTCTTCTTTCAATCGAGCTCTCCTCTTCGCAACTCTTCAACTCGGTCAGTGAACTATACCCACTTTGCTCTCAGTAACCACAACGGTAGTTGTGCTCAGGAAAATGTTCTCTATATACCGGGACCCCTCCGGGCGGGGTCCTCTTCCTTCCCTTCACTTTATACATTTTTTCTGGGTGCCGTCAGGTGATTTAATTCATCCAAGGAGGGGGGGAGATGCTTAGCGGAGTCTTCATGCCCCTGTTACAGCTGTCCCCGAACCAAAGGATTACAAAGGATTACAAAAGCGGAGCATGCCGACAGGAGACCTTTTGTTCCATATCTAGGTCGGATGCGAAAAAAAATCATAATAATATATGAATAAATAAAAATTATAATAATGTAAATAACAAATAAAATACATAAATAGATGCATAGGTATGGTTAAATGATAAACAGGTAAATAGAAAATAATAAATTGACATAACTAATAATGAGAATCAAACAGACAAATGATAACAAAACAAAAAAATAATATAAAACAAATGATAATCATTACAGCATCTTGCTTAGGTGTTTATCTAAATGATTCTTAAAGCTTCGAAATGAACTACATTGCACTGTGTTAATACGAAAACTACAAACGACGACGGCACAACTCTGTCCACTCCACTGTACTCAGCCGTGTAGGCACTGCGACGTGGTTGTCAGGTGGCACCAATGCCACCTGACAACTTAATCGAGCTCCCCGTGACACCCGCCACCCTGGGGGTAGGGGTGAGGGGGGGGGGTAGGCACCCGTCTGCCACCACGGGACAAATCGGGGATCCACGGATCGAGGATAATCGTGATCAGATAGATACAATGCGACTAGGACCTGGATCGATACAATAGCAAACACCGAGACAGACACGAAGGTAGAGATAAAAGCAGAGGCAAAGAGAAAGACAGAGAGAGAGAGAGAGAGAGAGAGAGAGAGAGAGAGAAAGAGAAAGAGAAAGAGAGAGAGAGAGAGAGAGAGAGAGAGAGAGAGAGAGAGAGAGAGAGAGAGAGAGAGAGAAAGAGAAAGAGAAAGAGAAAGAGAAAGAGAAAGAGAAAGAGAAAGAGAAAGAGAAAGAGAGAGAGAGAGAAAGAGAGAGAGAGAGAGAGAGAGAGAAAGAGAGAGAGAAAGAGAGAGAGAGAGAGAGAGAGAGAGAGAGAAAGAGAGAGAGAAAGAGAGAGAGGAGAGAGAGAGAGAGAGAGAGAGAGAGAGAGAGAGAGAGAGAGAGAGAGAGAGAGAGAGAGAGAGAGAGAGAGAGAGAGAGAGAGAGAGAGATAGGCAGACTGAATGGCGGACGCGAATATACCGACACACAGACACGCAACAAGAATGGAAACTTCGCGAGAGTATGAAATACAGCGACAGTCAGCCAGTATGAGAAAGACCGTGAACGAGTGGACAGTAAGAACATGAAAGAGGGAAACATTGCAAGACAGAAGACGGTGAGAAAAAAGAGAAAAAGAAAAAAAGAGTGGGGATATCGAAAGGAGCCGAGCGCTGCATACAGCTGCAGATCTTTGATGCAGCTGTGGCCATTCAAACGCAATGAAGGGCGGTTGGCATCTCCCGCATGTAGTAGTGCCCCATGCAGGTGCCAAACCTACACTCCGCCACCCCCCATCCCCCTCTCCACCTCCCCCTCCACGGCCCAATTGGTCTCATGATACGTCGTTCGTCCATGACCTTGCACACACTCACTCGCTCCCGCTTTCTCTCTCTCTCTTTTTCTCTCTCTCGCTCCCGCTTTCTCTCTCTCTCGCACCCGCTTTCTCTCTCTCTCGCACCCGCTTTCTCTCTCTCTCGCACCCGCTTTCTCTCTCTCTCGCACCCGCTTTCTCTCTCTCTCGCACCCGCTTTCTCTCTCTCTCGCACCCGCTTTCTCTCTCTCTCGCACCCGCTTTCTCTCTCTCTCGCACCCGCTTTCTCTCTCTCTCGCTCCCGCTTTCTCTCTCTCTCGCTCCCGCTTTCTCTCTCTCTCGCTCCCGCTTTCTCTCTCTCTCGCTCCCGCTTTCTCTCTCTCTCGCTCCCGCTTTCTCTCTCTCTCGCTCCCGCTTTCTCTCTCTCTCTCTCGCTCCCGCTTTCTCTCTCTCTCTCTCGCTCCCGCTTTCTCTCTCTCTCGCTCCCGCTTTCTCTCTCTCTCGCTCCCGCTTTCTCTCTCTCTCGCTCCCGCTTTCTCTCTCTCTCGCTCCCGCTTTCTCTCTCTCTCGCTCCCGCTTTCTCTCTCTCTCGCTCTCTCTCTCTCTCTCGCTCCCGCTTTCTCTCTCTCTCTCTCGCTCCCGCTTTCTCTCTCTCTCGCTCCCGCTTTCTCTCTCTCTCGCTCCCGCTTTCTCTCTCTCTCGCTCCCGCTTTCTCTCTCTCTCGCTCCCGCTTTCTCTCTCTCTCGCTTCCGCTTTCTCACTTTATCTCTCATTCTCTCACTCGCTCTCTCTCACTTCATTTCCCTCACTCTTTTATTCTCTTTCTCTCACTCGTTCTTTTTCACGCTCTCTCTCATTCACTATATCTCCCTTTTAAATTCATTCTCTCATTTTCTCTCTCTCTCTCTTTCTCAGTCTATCATGCTCTCACTCTCACTCCCAATTTTGTGCACATCCACCAATTACTCGTCATGCGTCCTTTGCCACTAATGACGAAACAACCAAGTGGTATAATACCACCACCGGACTCCACTTTGTAAATGCAATACACCGATACTTCTTTTCAGACATCTTTTGGTCAGCCAATCACGGAATGAAAAATGGTGGATGTGGATGGTCTGTGCGTTTGTTAAGACGCAAATTAAATAACAATAATCACCAAAGAAAACAATTCTATTTATGATGACTAAAGCCGGTGTACACAAATGGTATTTACGTTTCCTAAAGCCGGGTCCACACTTGTTGCATTTCCACGTATCGTATCTTCTTTGCGTACCACCTAGTGATACGATACGGTGTTATAGGGTATTGTACCCCCTTGTTGCGTATCCGCCTGCTGTATACGGATACGCAACCAGTGGGTACAATACCCTGTTGCACCGTATCGTATCACTAGGTGGTACGCAAAGATGATACGATACGTGGAAATGCAACAAGTGTGGACCCGGCTTAATACTGTCTACTACAGCGTTAAGTGCGCGTATGTACGTGTGTGTGTGTGTGTGTGTGTGTGTGTGTGTGTGTGTGTGTGTGTGTGTGTGTGTGTGTGTGTGTGTGTGTGTGTGTGTGTGTGTGTGTGTGTGTGTGCGCGCGCGAGCGTATGTGCGTATGTACGTGTATGCGTATGTACGTGTGTGGGTATGTACGTGTGCGCGTATATACGTGTGTGCGTATGTACGTGTGTGTGCGTATGTACGTG
>NC_134778.1:21632944-21670444 GCF_046742065.1 Oratosquilla oratoria | reverse complement strand
CGGATTTACTCCATGGTAATTACGGCATAAGGGGTTTGCACAATACATTATTTCGCTACATAAGCCAAAAATAAGTGGTTTTTTTTAGCTTCAAGTCGGACACTGCTCTACAAAAATCCATTTACCTATGAAGCCACACACACACACACACACACACACACACACACACACACACACACATACATACATACATACATACATACATACATACATACATACATACATACATACATACATACATACACACACACACACACACACACACATACACACACACACACACACACACACACACACACACACACACACACACACACACACACACACACACACACACACACACACACACACACACACACACACACACACACACACACACACACACACACACACACACACACACACACACACACACACACACTGAAGAGGACATTACCCTACAGTGACACATTTTCAGATATCTTGTTCAGACTAAAATCATACTTCTGTATCGTATAACGCTAAACTTCGGGACACTACGACAAGAGTAATTCTGCACTATTATCTAGCATTAGGCCAAGACGGGGTTAAACAGCGTGTCACAGTATACAAGTATAGACCAACGTATTCCAACATAAACATTGACTTACAGCAACAATAGCAAGCAAACACACACACACACACACACACTATTTACTTCATGAATCACATCTGGCGATATGTCTTCTAGTTACAGGAGTGGAATCGGTGCCTTTGATTTTGGCTACCCCCCCTTATAAGAGGGAAAAACTCTTGGTATATAGATAAATACGTCCAGACTATTTCACCCCGTTTCCGAGGGGGCCCCTGAGTATAATGTGCTTGACGGTAGCATGTTGTACTTCGCATAATAACGGGCTCCCATTGCCTATACAAGGTGAGGAAGGGCGACCGCCCAGCCGGCGCCAAGGCTTCCGGAAACGTGTTACTATTATGATCACGTCACCCAGCCTGTCGAAAGTATGCAGCGTTTTGGAAAACACGGAACTAGCGAGAGTCAATGGTTCAGATCACGTACCAAACTTTACAAAAATAAAAAAAAGAAGTCTGCGATATGTGGTACTGGTGATGGCGGTGATGTGGGAGATGGTGTTGATAACATGAATGGAATTGATGCTATGAACAATATCAGTGCTGGCATGAACGTTGGGAGGTATCAAGCGGTAGAACAACAGGTATAGATGATCGTGGTAGTAGTGTCCGTAAAGGCTGAATAACATAAGAACATAAGAATGAAGGGGACTGCAGGAGACCATAAGGCCTACACTAGGCAGTTCCATGTCCATTACCACCTGCCATTCCCATCCATAAAGTTGTCTAACCTTTTCTTAAAACAACTGATAGTTTCAGCGCTCACTACATGGTTACGAAGTCAATTCCATTCGTTGACCACTCTAATGGTTAACCAACTCTTGCCAATTTCCTTATCAAATCTAAAATTGTCCAATTTCAATCCATTACTGAGAGTCCTGCCCTGTTAACGCCTTTGATCCATCCCACATTCTGCATTCTTCCAGTGAGTGTAAGTTAAGGTGCCTAAGCCTGTTCTCGTAAGGTCAATTTCCGAGCCCATGCATCATTTTGGGGTCATTCTCATCTGCACCATTCCATAGGACAGAGGCCAAAAATGAAACACCAACGGTGGTGGAAATAGTGGTATGAGCAGAAGTGGTAGCATTGGTATGGAGAGTGGTGGTATTTGGGATAATAGTGGTGACAAGATCTTTATACCATATGATGCGTCGTGTGGCTAGAGTGAGGACTTGCATTGGGTGGGTGGGTGGGGGGGTAGATTCTACCTATTTCTCCTCTTCAGGAAGACCCGATATAAGCGGAGGGAAGGGGGGAGGGAGGAGGGGGGAGGGAGGAGGGGGAAGGGGGGAGGGAGGAGGGGGAAGGGGGGAGGGAGGAGGGGGAAGGGGGGAGGGAGGAGGGGGAAGGGGGGGGACCGCGGGGTCAAGGTAATGTCGTGGTCAAAGGAGTGGCGCGCCAACTTTGGACAATACGCAAGAATCATAAACGAAAATAAACTTCTTCTTCTTCTTCTTCATCCCGGTAGTCTAACTTTCCACCGGACAAAGGCGTCAGGAGATTTTAATCACCACCGTGGTTTTAACCCTCGCAATGATATTACATATTAAGTTTCCCGACAAAGACAAGAGAAGACAAGACAAGACAGGAATCTCCTAGATTGGGTTCTTAACCCATTCAACTCCGATGACAAGATGTCTTGTCATTTGGTCAAATAAAACAAAAAATCATAAAACACCAAAATGTTTGATCAAACACCAGAAAAATATGACGTCAGTCCTCGCTTCGCTGCGAGCGAAGCGAGGATTGGCGTCATATTTTTCTGGTGTTTGATCAAACATTTTGGTGTTTTATGATTTTTTGTTTTATTTGACCAAATGACAAGACATCTTGTCATCGGAGTTGAATGGGTTAATCCGCAGAACGAAACATCTTTCGTTCCATTACACATGTTAATAAACAAAACTCTTTAAATAATTAATCCCAAATACCGTAAATCATATTGCAAGTCTTTAAATTACAAGTAGCGGGTTAACTCCAATACTAACAAGGTTTAAGAATGGTCGTAATTAATCTCAACAGTATTCAGTAATCGCTTTACGCGTGCACGCGAAGATCATTCCCACGAGACATAATAGCCAGTGCTATTGTACTGTATTTACTATGAGAAAGCAAAGCAAGGTTTGTATCACTCACCCTTTTCATATACTTGCATTGTATTTGTATTGGATGGGGGGTACGAGGAAATGTTCTAGAAAAGGTTAAGAACCGGTGCTCTAGACCCTATCCAAATCGGCTGGGACATCTCACGCACCCACGCACCCCCACGCACTCGAGACCAGATTGGGTGGGACATCCGTACGCACTGGGTAGAGTATTTTCATTCAAAACACAATATGTCAGTGAACCTTTGTCCAAATAGGATCCCTACACAGGAGCTAGATTCGAGTTACTTAACTAACCTGTAATACCAACACGTTTTATACTATGCAATCTAACACCATCGTATTCAGTTTAATTGAAAAATGCACTGTTCTTGCGTCTGTGCGTCAGGTCACAAACGGCCGTTCTCCCGCCCCCAGACTCTTGGCTCTATAAAATCGTTTGACGTACGTCGTTATCTAATCTGGGACTCGTGACAGCACCAGACAAAGAAACGGAGATCATCATCCTCGTCATTATCCTCATCGTCATCATCATCATTATCCTCCTCCTCATCATCATCATTATCCTCCTCCTCATCATCATCATCATTATCCTCCTCCTCATTATCATCATCATTATCCTCATCATCATCATCATCACCATTATCCTCATCTTCCTCCTTATCAGCATCATTATCCTCATTATCATTAACATCATCCCCATCATCATCATCATCGTTGTCCTCCTCCTCCTCCTCCCGTAGAAGAGAGACGCCCTCCGTCAGGCCGTTCCTCTCTCGAGGATAACCCGTCTTCCCGTCGCCACGACCACTTACTTGATGTATTTGGCAGTACCACATCAACATTCGCCAAGCAGCACCAACCTCTCCTTCTCCTCGCACGCCATCTCAACTTCCCTCTCCCCATTCTTCCCCTCCACTTCCTCGTCTACTACCCCCTTTCCCTTGTTCAACTCTCATTTTCTTCCCCGTCTCACCCCGCCTCCTCCCATCTTTCTTTCATCCCTTCCACCTTCCCTTTAACATCCTCAATCCCCACACCCGTTCTCTCCACTCTCCTCTCCCTATCCACTCGTGGCCCCCTCTCTCCTATACGTTATAAGTTCCTTTACTACAGTTTCTTTTACCATTTTTTCCCCTCTCAGTTTCTTTGACCATCTTTCTCCCCTCTCAGTTTCTTTGACCATCTTTCTCCCCTCTCAGTTTCTTTGACCATCTTTCTCCCCTCTCAGTTTCTTTGACCATCTTTCTCCCCTCTCAGTTTCTTTGACCATCTTTCTCCCCTCTCAGTTTCATAGACCATCTTTCTCCCCTCTCAGTTTCTTTGACCATCTTTCTCCCCTCTCAGTTTCTTTGACCATCTTTCTCCCCTCTCAGTTTCTTTGACCATCTTTCTCCCCTCTCAGTTTCTTTGACCATCTTTCTCCCCTCTCAGTTTCTTTGACCATCTTTCTCCCCTCTCAGTTTCTTTGACCATCGTTCTCCCCTCTCAGTTTCTTTGACCATCGTTCTCCCCTCTCAGTTTCTTTGACCATCGTTCTCCCCTCTCAGTTTCTTTGACCATCTTTCTCCCCTCTCAGTTTCTTTGACCATCTTTCTCCCCTCTCAGTTTCTTTGACCATCTTTCTCCCCTCTCAGTTTCTTTGACCATCTTTCTCCCCTCTCAGTTTCTTTGACCATCTTTCTCCCCTCTCAGTTTCTTTGACCATCGTTCTCCCCTCTCAGTTTCTTTGACCATCGTTCTCCCCTCTCAGTTTCTTTGACCATCGTTCTCCCCTCTCAGTTTCTTTGACCATCGTTCTCCCCTCTCAGTTTCTTTGACCATCGTTCTCCCCTCTCAGTTTCTTTGACCATCGTTCTCCCCTCTCAGTTTCTTTGACCATCGTTCTCCCCTCTCAGTTTCTTTGACCATCGTTCTCCCCTCTCAGTTTCTTTGACCATCGTTCTCCCCTCTCAGTTTCTTTGACCATCGTTCTCCCCTCTCAGTTTCTTTGACCATCGTTCTCCCCTCTCAGTTTCTTTGACCATCGTTCTCCCCTCTCAGTTTCTTTGACCATCTTTCTCCCCTCTCAGTTTCTTTGACCATCTTTCTCCCCTCTCAGTTTCTTTGACCATCTTTCTCCCCTCTCAGTTTCTTTGACCATCTTTCTCCCCTCTCAGTTTCTTTGACCATCTTTCTCCCCTCTCAGTTTCTTTGACCATCTTTCTCCCCTCTCAGTTTCTTTGACCATCTTTCTCCCCTCTCAGTTTCTTTTACCATCTTTCTCCCCTCTCAATTTCTTTTACCATCTTTCTCCCCTCTCAGTTTCTTTTACCATCTTTCTCCCCTCTCAGTTTCTTTTACCATCTTTCTCCCCTCTCAGTTTCTTTGACCATCTTTCTCCCCTCTCAGTTTCTTTTACCATCTTTCTCCCCTCTCAGTTTCTTTTACCATCGTTCTCCCCTCTCAGTTTCTTTTACCATCGTTCTCCCCTCTCAGTTTCTTTTACCATCTTTCTCCCCTCTCAGTTTCTTTTACCATCCCGTCTATCCTCCCTCTTCCCTGACAATCACCCCTTTATACTTTCAACATTAATTCGACTGCTCTTCCTTCAACATTTACGATCCACGCCCTCCTCTCTCAGCTTCCTTCAAGATTGAAGTAATTCGAATCTCCTGTCCTAGTTAACGCGAGGAGATTGTGGCGGCAACGATCCAACGACACTCAACAATTTTAATTGCCCAACACTATTCGGTTGAGAGTCTGCTTCCAGGGTAAAAGGCTACGTCTCGATTAACCGCTTTCAGAATTGTGATGTTACGAGTGAAAAGATGATCAAAAACGAAAACAAGATAAACGACAAACCAATCTCTTCAGCTAAGAGGTGGAAGAATGCAGGGGTGAGCAAAACAACCAACAGTCCTTTGATCCTCTTCCTACCATCATCACCACCACCACCATCATCACCACCAGTCAAGTATTCCTCTTCTGTCCTATGAATAATTATTTTCCTAACCTCTTTTCACTCCTCCTCCTCCTCTTTATCACCACCATCATTAACATCTATCCCTATACCTTCCTCCTCCTCTTTTTTTCTCCCTCCCCATCTCCCTTCCTCCTCCTCTCACCTCCTCCCCTCAGTTGATTCTTCCTCCCCCTCCCACCTTCCCCCCCCTCGACACCTTCGCCCCTCGTCTGCCTTCGCCACACCTTTTCCTGAAGCACCGTTACCTCGACAACAAGACCGACTACAGTCACCCCACCACCAGCACCTCTACCACCCACCACCAGCACCTACAACCCCTGCCCCACCTCGACAACCCCTCTTCCCAACCCCGCCAAACATCCCCAAGCATCGTTCAACGTAAATTCACTTTACAAGTGTTACCGAACTATTTTCGTCAACATTCACTTCATTGAATCGGGTCTTCGTCATTCAGGTGTATTTCACAGAAACTACTTCAACGACTCGTTATACGTGTGTGTGTGTGTGTGTGTGTGTGTGTGTGTGTGTGTGTGTGTGTGTGTGTGTGTGTGTGTGTGTGTGTGTGTGTATTATATATACACATATATACATTTCCTGTTGAATTACATTCTCTAAAGTTTCTTTTGCCTCTTCCCTTCCACAGTCTTCACTTCTCTCTATATCCGATCCGATCCCATTCCATCCCCAAGTAAGGTTGAAAAGAAAATTACAACTTCATTTCACATATTTTCGCATTCGAAACACTGCCGCTTCAAATCGTCTCTTTCCCTAAACAACAAAGCCCAATTCGAATTCGATGTCTTCGATCGCGCAGTTCATCGCGAAGCTTTTTTTTTCCGACCTCAAGATGACGTCATCTCCTCTCGACCGCTTTTCGAGGGAGAAAAAAAATCCTTCGCCATCTTCGTCGTCGTGGTCAAAGCGGCGAGGACGAAGACGACGTCATCAAGGCCATCCAGACGACGGCGACGACGACGACGACGAAACGACAAAGGGAGCCCGATCCACGTGAACGACGACGACGTTGGCGACTGGAACAACAACAACGGACAAAACAAACAAACCCGGTTCAGGGTAATCCACCTGAGAGACAGACACCCAGCTTCCCTCTCCAGCTCCTACCATACAACTTGGGGAGACCTTTTTAAAGCCACGGGGCACGGGCGTCCAGCAAGAGTGGCTCCTGTCGAGGTCATCCCCTACCCACCGACTGCATCACCTCTAGATTCTATCTCCCACTTCTTTCTCACTCCCTCACGGACTCAAACAAAGCCCGTGGGAGTGATACTTCACTCCCAAATTTCGAGGAAAAAAAAAAAATCTCACTCCCCACCTCCTCCTCCTCCTCCCCCACTCCATCCTCCCATCTCCTCCTCCTTCCCCCCCCCTTCATTCTCGTATCTCACTCCATCTTCCTATTTCTTCCTCCTCCTCTTCCTCCCACTCCATCCCCTTATCTCCTCCTCTTCCTCCTTCCCCGCCTTTTCTTCCTCCTCTCCTCCCATTAGATATACGCTGGTGGCGTCATCGGAACCATGTTGGTCTCACATTAGCCGAGTTGAGAGTTCAAATCCCGCACTTGTCTCCGATTCCCAGCATCGTTACCTACCAGCGGTCCAAGCACATGATAGGACAAAGGTGAATCCTTCGGCCGTAGTTATTCAGCGCCTCTTGGTGTTGGGTCTTCAATTATATTTCTATAACTTTCTTAGTCGGCATCGGCGAGATTTTTTTTTTTTTTTTTTAAGAATCGGCATCGTCATCGGCAATATTTTGCCGATGACGATGCAGATTCTCAAAGTAATAACAATAATAAAATTCTCGCCCATGACGATGCCGATTCACCAAAAAAATTCTGATTTCTGCCGATGCCGATTAATCGGCACACCCCCTACCCGGAAGCTCTGAGTAGCTACGGCCGAAGCCGTCACCTTTGTCCTGTTAGGTGCTTGAGAAGTGTTGGGGAGGGGGGGGGTGCAGGTAACAAGCAGTCACTGCTGGGAATTTGAGAGGATTGCGGGATTCGAACCCAGCACGCTTCCGTCTACAGCATTAACGTACATACGCCAGACTTGCCCTTTCCACTCATTATCTATATATTTATTTATTACTCGTTTATTCATCGTTATTTTATTTACTAACAAGGACGTAGGGCCCAACAGCGACCTTGGCACCTAAACACCCAGTGCCTCGATTCTATTTCATTTACTTGTTAATATTTACTAATCTGTATTTTCATTATCTACTAATCTATTATTCATTTCATTCTAGATTAGTTTTTTTTTTTTTTTTTTTTTTTTTTACTATTTATCATGATGTTTTAATTCGTTTATTTGTTTTTCCAGCACCCGACCTACTTATGGACCAAAAGGTTTTCTGTCGGCAGACTCTTCCTTTGTAAAATCCTCCCCTTTGAAGGCACAAGGGCCATCGCCGCTACCTGAACAAGCCTCGTCCCGAGTAGGCACGACGCACATCACCATCGAGGACAAATGCCTCGTCCTATCACTATCTCTTTAATGCCTTGCCCCGCTCATCTCTAGCCAGACGCTGACGCAGTGGAAACAAAGGAGAGCCTCCTCCTCCTCCTCCTCCTCCTGCTCCTCCTCCTCCTCCTCCTCATCTTGCTCCTCCTCCTCCCCCTCCTCATCTTGCTCCTCCTCCTCCCCCTCCTCATCTTGCTCCTCCTCCTCCCCCTCCTCATCTTGCTCCTTCTCCTCCCCCTCCTCATCTTGCTCCTTCTCCTCCCCTCCTCATCTTGCTCCTCCTCCTCCCCTTCCTCCTCATCTTGCTCCTCCTCCTCATCTTGCTCCTCCTCCTCATCTTGCTCCTCCTCCTCATCTTGCTCCTCCTCCTCCTCATCTTGATCTCCCTCCATCTCCCCGTTTTCTTCCTTTCCTTCCTCTTTCTCCTCCTCATCTTGCCTCCATCTCCTCGTTTTCTTCCTCTTCCTGCTCCTCCACCTCTTCGTCTTCCTCCTCTTCCACTCTTCGTCTTCCTCCATATCCTCCACCTCCCTTCCATATAAGTCACACAGGCCTCCCGCGTCTAGCGCACAGAGCACCAAGAGATGGGGAGAAAGGGGGAAGGGAGAGGGGGACAAAGGGGGGAAGGGTGAGTGGGAGAGAGGGGGGAAGGGAGAGTGGGAGAGAGGGGGGAAGGGAGAGTGGGAGAGAGGGGGGAAGGGAGAGGAGGAAGGGAGAGGGGGAAGGGAGAGGGGGAGAGAGGGGGAAGGGAGAGGGGGAGAGAGGGGGAAAGGAGAGGGGGAGAGAGGGGGAAAGGAGATGGGGAGAGAGGGGGAAGGGGGAAGGGAGAGGGGGAGAGGGGGAAGGGAGAGGGGGAGAGGGGGAAGGGAGAGGGGGAGGACGGGGGGGGAGGGAGAGTGGGGGGAGGGGGGACGGGAGAGAGGGGAGAGAGGGAAGGGAGAGGGGGAGGGGGAAGGGAGAGTGTGAAGGGAGAGGGGGAGAGGGGGAAGGGAGAGTGGGAGAGAGGGGGAGAGGGGGAGTGGGAGAGAGGGGGGAAGGGAGAGTGGGAGAGAGGGGGGAAGGGAGAGTGGGAGAGAGGGGGGAAGGGAGAGTGGGAGAGAGGGGGGAAGGGAGAGTGGGAGAGAGGGGGGAAGGGAGAGTGGGAGAGAGGGGGGACGGGAGAGTGGGAGAGAGGGGGGGAAGGAGTGGGGAGAGAGGGGGAAGGGGAGAGGGGGACGAAGAGGGGGGAAGGGAGAGAGTGGGTGAGAGGGGGGAAGGGAGAGTGGGGAGGGGGGGAAGGGAGAGGAGGAAGGGAGAGGGGGAGGGAGAGGGGGAGAGGGAAGGGAGAGAGGGAAGGGAGAGAGGGAAGGGAGAGGAGAGAGAGGGGGAAGGGAGAGGGGGAGAGAGGGAAGGGAGAGGGGGAGAGAGGGAAGGGAGATGGGGAGAGAGCGGGAAGGGAGAGGGGGAGAGGGAAGGGAGAGAGGGAAGGGAGAGAGGGAAGGGAGAGAGGGAAGGGAGAGAGGGGGAAGGGAGGGAGAGAGGGGGAAGGGAGGGAGAGAGAGGGAAGGGAGAGAGGGAAGGGAGAGTGGGAGAGAGAGGGAAGGGAGAGTGGGAGAGAGAGGGAAGGGAGAGTGGGAGAGAGAGGGGGAAGGGAGAGTGGGAGAGAGGGGGAAGGGAGAGTGGGAGAGGGGGGGGAAGGGAGAGTGGGAGAGAGGGGGGAAGGGAGAGTGGGAGAGAGGGGGGAAGGGAGAGTGGGAGAGAGCGGGAAGGGAGATGGGGAGAGGGAAGGGAGAGAGGGAAGGGAGAGAGGGAAGGGAGAGGGGGAGAGAGAGAGGGGGTAAGGGAGAGTGGGAGAGAGGGGGAAGGGAGAGTGGGAGAGAGGGGGAAGGGAGAGTGGGAGAGAGGGGGAAGGGAGAGTGGGAGAGAGGGGGAAGGGAGAGTGGGAGAGAGGGGGAAGGGAGAGTGGGAGAGAGGGGGAAGGGAGAGTGGGAGAGAGGGGGAAGGGAGAGTGGGAGAGAGGGGGAAGGGAGAGTGGGAGAGAGGGGGAAGGGAGAGTGGGAGAGAGGGGGAAGGGAGAGTGGGAGAGAGGGGGAAGGGAGAGGGAAGGGAGAGAGGGGGAAGGGAGAGAGGGGGAAGGGAGAGTGGGAGAGGGAGAGCGGGAATGGAAAACGGGAGAGGAAACCGGAGGGACAGTGGGAGAGGGAGAGAGGGAGAGCGTGGTAGGGAGTGAGAGAGGGTCTGTGGGTGAAGGAGTAGGGGGGAGTGTGTGTGTGTGTGTGTGTGTGTGTGTGTGTGTGTGTGTGTGTGTGTGTGTGTGTGTGTGTGTGTGTGTGTGTGTGTGTGTGTGTGTGTGTGTGTGTGTGTGAGTGAGTGAGTGAGTGAGTGAGTGAGTGAGTGAGTGAGTGAGAGAGAGAGAGAGAGAGAGAGAGAGAGAGAGAGAGAGAGAGAGAGAGAGAGAGTGAGTGTGGTAGGGGTGCGGCGGGAGAGCGTGAGAGGAGCGGCGGGAGAGCGTGAGAGGGAAAGTGAGAGCAGTAGCGGTGGCAGAGGGGGAGAGTGGGAGGGGGGAGAGTGGGAGGGGGAGAGTGGGAAGGGGGAGAGTGGGAGGGGGGAGAGTGGGAGGGGGGAGTGTGGGAGGGGGAGAGTGGGAAGGGGGAGAGTGGGAGGGGGGAGAGTGGGAGGGGGGAGTGTGGGAGGGGGGAGTGTGGGAGGGGGGGAGTGTGGGAGGGGGAGTGTGGGAGGGGGAGTGTGGGAGGGGGAGTGTGGGAGGGGGAGTGTGGGAGGGGGAGTGTGGGAGGGAGAGGGGGAGAGTGGGAGGGAGAGGGGGAGAGTGGGAGGGAGAGGGGGAGAGTGGGAGGGAGAGGGGGAGAGTGGGAGGGAGAGGGGGAGAGTGGGAGGGAGAGGGGGAGAGTGGGAGGGAGAGGGGGAGAGTGGGAGGGAGAGAGCGGGAGAGTGGGAGAGGAAATGACTGAGAAAGAGAGGAAGTGAGAGAGAAAGAGGGCGAGTATAATCAGTCATTGAGATGAGAGATCAGATGGCGCCTACTCTCCTTTTCCATTTTCACTCAACATAAAAAAAAAAGAAAAAAAAAATCTCCGCATTTCTAACCAAGGTCACCGGAGGTGGGTCCCCTGAGGTGCGGACCCCCGTGGTTCCACGGGATGCCACCTTGGGTCCACATGGCACCTGTGACCATATATGACAATCGCATCCCGGAACAACCTTGGCATCGCTACTAACCCTTTCGTCCATTCAGCCCCCAGTCACTCAATCCCGCCTCTCGTCAAATGTTGTGAATTTGAAAAGCTTCCGGTTTAAACTGGACAAATTTAGATTTAAAAAGGAAATAGGCAAGAATTGGTTTACTAATAGGGTGGTCGACGAATGGAATAAACTTAGTAACCATGTAGTAAGCGCTGAAACTATCAGTTGTTTTAAGAAACGATTAGACAACTTTATGGATGGGGATGACAGGTAGTGATGGATACGGAAACGCCTAGTGTAGGCCTTACGGTCTCTTGCAGTCTCCTTCATTCTTATGTTCTTATGTAACATTCGTATAGGCTTAACTTCTTATTCGTCATTCAGCTTCTTGGTACATGACGCAAAGGTAACATGACGTTTGGAGATTCGAAAAATAAGAAATTGTAAAGAAAATAGTTTCTACTCAATCGAACTCGCTTCCAGTCGTGTATGTGAGTCGTGACGGGGGCTGTCTTTGTCTCGGTAGTTTAGTTTCTACAGGGCGGTGAGGGATTGGGAGTGGACGCGATTCCACCCAGTGCCTGCTGACAACATACCATTGAATATATATGTACGAAAGTGGCAGCTGGCGACAAGAGGAACCTTTGTTAATACAACGTTTCACTTATTACTCCCCCCCCCCTCCGTTCCTTTTAATCTCAGTTATGTGTATTACGACTATGTACTTGTAAACTCTATAACAAGCCAAACGTCGTATTAACAAAGACTTCGTCTTCACATGCTGTTTACTTCGATAGACGAATATATGTATAAAAAACAGATCCTTTACTTAATACGTGGGACTCTTCCTAACGTTCTGGATACCACCATGCCCTTCTCTTCACCTCTACAGTACCCTCTCGGTTGGGGAAGCGTGTTAAACGAACACACGAAGAAGCCCCGAAGACAGGAAGATATCCTTCGTCGCAGTGCGCAGGCGCCAGACGCCTTGGCATCCACCGACTGAGCGAGACCAACAGCTTCCCGCACCAAAAACAAACTCGAAGCATCTGGTTCCCCATCTGCGCAGAAGATCTGCGCAGTCCCTCCAACTTTAACAAGGAAAGAACAAAGAACTACGTTCCACAAACAAAGAGCAAGGTTCACATAATGATCAAGACAAGGTGTACATGATCTATTGGTAGTGCACGTACGACACAGCATGTACACACAAAAGTGTACATTCGTGAATGTAAACTCGTTCGAGTAAATGCATCAAGGCAGGTCTCTTGCTTCTGCGCAAGTGTGCTTGTGCGCGTCGCGTTCTACGCATGTGGGTAAAACAAAGACAATTGTTCGTACATCATAAAATAAAGGCTAGACAGCACGAGGAATATCGGTATCAGGATGTGTGTGTGTGTGATTCACCATTGTCTTGGATCACGTGTTGAACTCGTGATCGACAGCCATTTCCCTCCCGGAAGAGATCAGAGCTCATATAGGACCGATCTATGGGTAATGCTGTGACCTTACACGCACACACAACTCCCCGCCCACGAGATGGAGTAACAATTCGCAGCGCAGCGATACTGAAATTATTTCAGCCCTGGGCTGGATTCGAACCCGGACCGCCGTAGTGTGTGTGTGGGGGGGGGGTGCGTGTGCGTGTGTGAGAGATGTAGAGAGAGAGATTTAGAGAGATTTAGAGAGAGAGAGAGAGAGAGAGAGAGAGAGAGAGAGAGAGAGAGAGAGAGAGAGAGAGAGAGAGAGAGAGAGAGAGAGAGAGAGAGAGAGAGAGAGAGAGAGAGAGAGAGAGAGAGAGAGAGAGAGAGCGTTATGTGCGTTATGCGAGTGTCTGTGGATGGTGAGAGTTCTACATAGTGGAAAACATGTACAGCCTGCCGCCCGAACAGTTTAAAGGGTAAAAAAAATAAACATAAAAAATAAATAAATAAATAATTAAATGGCGCATGCGTGTTTGTGTGTGTGCGCGCGCGCGTATGTGTGTGAATAATCAGCTCGCTCCACCACCCAGGGACGACACAGTAATCGAGCGAACAGTACAGAACCAACTCCTTTGCGACAGCAGCGGAGAAACCCCCATGAGGGTTGACGACTACGCATTAGTAACCACAGACTCAACCATCCCTGGTGATTGGGCTCTACTCTCTAACCCTTGCACGCACGTGTGAAGCCATCACCCACCAATCCAAGTGACTTAAAGCTGAAGACACGAAAGCGAGCTAATCTTTCACATTATTCAAACGTTCGTCATTTTCGTCCCCAATGGGAATACTCAAAAAATCGTAAGGATCTAATATTCGGGGCCCACAATTCCGAATACCAGAAAGAATTCTTATATTCCGGTATACATAAAAAAAGGAGTTTCCATTAAAAATCTTGGATATGTCGGACTTTCCAATTCCCAACAGAGCGCGGCCGCCGGCGTGACCGGAAAGCATGCTGGCCTCTCATTCATTTCGTTGCGGGTTCGAATCCCGCACTCCTCTCAGATCCCCAGCAGTGACAGTTGGTCACCCGTCTCAACAGTTCCTAAAGCGCATGGGGCAAAGGTAACAGCTTCAACCCCATTTACTCGGCGTCTCCTGACGTAGGCTTCTCAGAGAACCTTACACTCCATACCACGTTGGATTCGAACTATGACCCTGCAGGACACGGGACGAGAGAAAACCATCCGTGAGAGAACGCTGGTCCCACGGCGAAGATGAGAAACGCCGCCGCCGTGGAAGCCACAACACCGTGCAAATGGCTCTTGACACAAAGGGGAGCCCGTCACACTTCGGTGAAAAGCACCCCCACGGCACCCCCAAGCACACCTCCGCGTGCGCACGCAAGCACTGGTAAGACCAATCTTGTAAGGAAATGAGTGTTCCTGAAGCAAACGAGTGTGGAGAACTTCACGGATGCAGAGAACCATCTTATTTGTCATTAACGGCGTGGGAAGCCTTCGAAATAAATGTGAGCATACTCAGCCTACACCATATACTTGCAAAAAGTATAACAATCAACCTGCTTTTAACTTTTTTGATGCTACTGCTACTCATACATATGTAAACATGATAGAATATGGAGACGAGCTGACAAATGAAGTTTTAATGCTAGAGTATGTAGTTATAGCTAGGACCAGACGTCTCTTAGGCCCTCTTCCGGTCGAAGCGTCTCCATACGTACTCTAGCATTAAACTTCATTTGCCTCATCTCCATGTACGTACGTACGTACGTACGTGTGTGTGTGTGTGTGTGTACGCGCGTGCGTGCGCCATCCGTCGCTTTATAGAACAACAAGAATCCGCTCAACCACCAGCGGATAAGAAGAAAAGGCTTCTTGTACTACAACACAACTATCGCGCAGTGACGTCACTCCACGTGCTTAGCAACCCCCTCTTGTCCAAGAACAACAAATGCCACAACGTTTCCCTCCGGACCGTGCGGTGGTACGTCTTGCTTTTGTTCTGGCTAACTACAGTCGATTGTATTCACGTGGGCAGGACCTTCAGTAAGTGGAGACGTCTTATTCTAATTCCTGGCGATATATATATATATATATTATATATATATATTATATATATATATTTATATATATATATATATATATATATATATATATATATATATATATATATATTATATATATATATATATATATATATATATATATATATATATATATATATATATATATATATATATATATATATATATATATATATATATATATAAAATCTATTTTCCGTATTTTGTCTGAAGAGTTAATACACGAAAGATTGTACCGCCTAGTGTTTAATTTACTCCAGTGGTTCTTCGCGCGCGCGCACACACACAATATATATATATATATATATATATATATATATATATATATATATATATATATATTCTAAAGAGAACTCAATATTGTACCAAACCAGGGCTGTATTTCACACAAGACCCTAAACTTTTTCTGTTCTTTTTAGTTACAATTCAAACCTGGACAGAGAGGTACGTATTTTCTTTTAATGTATTCTCAGTTACTAAGCCAACCTTGAAAAAAAAATTGTTGCGAATCTGAACTTGACCACGTTCCAGCTGCTGGGTTTTCTATTTGACCAAATTTCCATTTTAAAAACCAGAAATGACAAAACACCTGGATGCCGAAGACTTGAGTGCCAATGTAAAAACACAGAACTGAACTGTAGACATTTTGGACACCAAGCAAGAACCTCATTCATACCACCAACAACAACAACAACACCTTGCGGAAAGCGGGCGACCCACAACCAGACCCGGTGACACGACGACTCAGAGATAAAAAACGGGAATCCCATGATCCCAAGGCGAAATCCAACATGTCCCGACAAAGCCCGCCTTTGCCCAAAGACGAAGTGTGCCATGCGCCGCTGGTCAGATTTGGTCCTTTGCGTTTCTATTCCCAGACGCTGAGAGCTGACTCTGAGCCACAAGATGCTCAGTTCCAACCGAGGTCACCACCATTGCCTTACGTGTTCGGGTTCCCAGAACATGTACAGTTAAGGTCACCAGTAGGCCATGGATGATCAAAACATCATGCCGACAACCACCACACAAGTAGTTACACGTCAAAGAATGGGATTATACAAACTACCAACAACTACTAAAGCTTCGTGCAATGGTAATCTTACAACATTTGCAGTCCAAACGTCGCCTTGTCTTGTCTTGTCTTGTCTTTGAGTTTCGCCTTCAAATATCTTGTAATAACTACTTCATTCAGCTTAAGGAACCACTGCCATCAAAGATAGTGAATGTGGGTTCGAATCCCGCACTCCTCACCGATTCCCATCAGTGACCGTTTGTTGCCTGTCCCAACAGTTCCCTGAGAACATAATTAAGGCAAAGGTGACGGCTTCGGCCGCAACTACTCAGCGCCTCCTGGCGTAGACTCTTCACCCCGTGCGACGCACTTTTGAATTTTTTTCTGTCGAATGTTAGACGATTTGATCTAATCCGGGTATAAATCCGTGCAGAAAGTCTTGCTGCATTGCTTCTGACCCAGGGCAGTGGGCGAGATGCAGGGATGACCCGTCATCCACGAGGAGCCAAGAAAAGAGAGAGGGAGAGGGGTGGATAGGAGTGGAGTGGGTGGGGATGAAACGAGTGGGAGTGGATTTATGACTAACTTTGGCTACCTCCTTATTAGGGAGAAAAGCCCCTCGGTATATGTATATATAAATGCGTGCATATAGATTAAACTGTACGGTCATGCAGGAGGTAATTTTGACGGGTGGTGTAAAATTGACCACAAAAACTTTGGCATCAGTTTTCTTTTTAAAATTATCGACAGAGTCAACTTTACATCACCAGTCGAAGTTCCCCCGCGTGAGAGTACCAACCATAACCCACTTACTACAAACCATTTCATCATAGTAATTTTTAAAACTGCACCTAAAAAATAAGCGTATAAGTGAATAGACAAACGGACGAAAAATAAATTCATAAGTAAACCAGTAAATAATTAAATAGATTAACAATTGAATAAAGCGATAATTGAACAAGTAAATCAACCCAAACAAGACTCGAGTTCTGTGAAGGCCAACAAACACTAGAATTAAAAAAAAAATCCTAATTTGGGGGACGGTTAAGTAGCATATACTTTCCATCGGAATATCACTTGAATAGAGTACATTTGTACATCTTTCTGGAAAGCACGTTCCAAAGCCATCCCGGAGTTTTCTCGTTTCCTTTCCGTCCCTAAACATGACCCAATTAGATATTTAGGTCAAATTTCCTTTTCCTCGTTTCGTTTTGCTGGTCAGCATGTCGAACGAATACACACACACACATTTACACATACACACACACACACACTGAAATAATTTCAGTATCTCTTCGCTACGGGGTGTTACTCTAACTCTCGTGGGCGGGGAGTTGGGTGTGTGTGTGTGTGTGTCCGTGTAAGGTCACAGGATTACCCATAGATCGGTCATACGAGCTCTGTGACCATGGTGAATCTCACAAACACACACACACACACACACGTACGTGTTCTTGTTCATGCGTATGAACATATGTACAATTACATATGAACATTTACGAGTGACGAAGTTTTTCCAGTGTCTAACTGTTGTTCAAGATATACGAACATTCTGACAAATTAACAAAAATTTTCCTGAACTCAATTTTCCTCAACAAGCTTTCCTTTGAGTAGAACCTGCACTTTTATATATATTTTTGCAATTAGTACTTTCTTCCTCAAGGTTTGGACAGGAGTGTACACAGAGGAGACATCAATATGTACAATGAAAGTTCCGTCAACTACCACTTCCTGTACTGTCTCAAGATTTTTTCCTCTTCTGTGTTCATTCCCGTACAACCTCTGAACAAGCAAGTAGTGTTTGTGAAACATACAATGTGACGTAACGAAGCTTGCACATTTTCTACATCAGGTAAGATTTACTCAAAGGAAATTCTATAAAGGTGTCGAGTAATTAGATTTCAACATTTTGAAACCGAATATATCGCACACGTTCAAAAAGTACATGCCTATGGCTATGTACATGTACTTGTACATGTGTAAATGCAAGAGGGAATAGACAACACTCATACTACTATTATGTTTCCTATTACAACTAAGTTAACATATCAGCATTTTTCCAAATACGTGTATATGTATACATATGCGTATTGTATATCACATGTACAATGTAAACGTGTACACGCGCGAATGTGGACATGTCTACAGATGTGTACAACTGTACATATCTACAAGTCTACATGTGTATACCAATGTGCATGTATACGTAATATGTACGTACATATATACTCGTACGTACATACATATATACACATATATACACATACATACACATGTATACACATACATACACATGTATACACATACATACACATGTATACACATACATACACATGTATACACATACATACACATGTATACACATGTATACACATACATACACATGTATACACATACATACACATGTATACGTATACATATACATGTATACATATACATACACATGTATACACATACATACACATGTATACACATACATACACATGTATACACATACATACACATGTATACACATACATACACATGTATACACATACATACACATGTATACACATACATACACATGTATACACATACATACACATGTATACACATACATACACATGTATACACATACATACACATGTATACACATACATACACATGTATACATATACATACACATGTATACATATACATACACATATATACATATACATACACATATATACATATACACATATATACATATACATATATATATATACATACATAAACACACATATACACATATACATACATATACACATATACATACATATACACATATACATACATATACACATATACATACATATACACACAAACACACATACATACATATACACATATACATACATATACACATATACATATATATATATATATAGTGTGTGTGTGTGTGTGTGTGTGTGTGTGTGTGTGTGTGTGTGTGTGTGTGTGTGTGTGTGTGTGTGTGTGTGTGTGTGTGTGTGTGTGTGTGTGTGTGTGTGTGTGTGTGTGTGATCTTTTACAGCACCGTCGCGCCGGTCGGTATGGATATCCCGTGGATCTGTATACACAAATCCAAGACGATTACAGCTCAAGAAATCATGCAAACCTGCCCATCAGTAAACGAAGAACATGCGCGCGCGCACACAGACACACACACGCAGACATACCCACACACACACAGACACACACAGACACACACACACACACACACACACACACAGGGTGGTGGGGGTAGAGCGGGAGATAGGAAATGTAAAATAATTCAAGAGAGCGCATGCGAGGGATAAAGAGGACTCACAGCTCCGATTGTCTGCAAGAATGTAAACAAGAAGCGTCTGCTGGCCCGCCACTGCTGGATGGCAACTGGAGCTCCGCAGGAAGTCGCTCGCAGCCACATCCCCTCTGCCAACTGTTCCTTGGCACGTGAACTGCAAAGACCCCCACAGACATGGAGAAGAAACCGTTCCAAAGACCAACAACAGCCATCTCGAGGAAACAACAAAACAAACATGGTCTCCTCCTCCTCCTCCTCGACGCGGATACAAGCTCTGATATACAAGAGGGACCCCGACAGACAAACCCAGAATACCGTGTCGTCTGTCTACACACACAGGGACACACACACACACAGGGACGGACACACACACACAGGGACGGACACACACACACACACACACACACACACACACACACACACAGGGACACACACACACACACAGGGACACACACACACACACACACACACACACACACACACACACACACACACACACACACACACACACACACACACACACACACACACACACACACACACACACACACACACACACACACACACACAAGGACACACACACACACACACAAGGACACACACACACACACACAGGGACACACACACACACACACAAACAGGGACACGGATACACACACACACACATACACACGGACACACACACACAGATAGAGAGAGAAACAGGGACACACACACACCGAAACAGGGACACAAACAGGGACACGCACACACGGACACAAACAGGGACACGCACACACGGACACAAACAGGGACACACACACATACACACATATATGCAGGGACCCATCACCTTCAAGGAACATCTGGAGCCAACTCGGTCGGTCACCGGAATCGAACTTTATGACCAAAAATTCCGCTCCAGGAGGCGCTGAGCAGCTGCGGCCGAAGCCGTCACATTCTCCCTATGCTCTTTAAAGTCTGTTTGGACAGGTAACAGTTATTTCTGGGAATCGGAGAGGAGTGCGGGATTCGAACGCACAACTACGTGAATTCGAAACCAGTACGTTTCTGATGACGCCGCTGGAGCAGAGACGTCTTTTTACTATTTCACAAGTCTCACGGCCGCCACGTCCTTACGAATCCAGATCTAACAGCATAAGATACAATTTTCTTGAGTGTACTAAGGCCCAGGACGGAGGGGTCGGGGGGAGGGGGAGGGGAGAGGTGTTGGCGACACTCGACCAGCAACCCTAACACGGTTGAACACAGCCCCGGACAGAATGTGAACCCGAAAAAAAAGTAAGGTGACGAAGAATATTCCGAGATCGGGGAACCACCTCAGACCGGCTCCCAACAGCTGCCGAACTGTGGCCGAGAACCTGGGCATCAACGAAAAGAAACTGACTACGCTAACGACCGATACGATGTGACGTCAAACGAAGAGGTGATGAAAAGCAACAAAAGAAATACGCGTGTGTGTGTGTGTAGGCGCGCGCGTGTATGCGTGCGTGCGTCCGTCTGTGCGTGAACGCGCGTCCGTCCGTGCGTTCACGCGCGCGCACGTGTGTGTGTGTGTGTGTGTGTGTGTGTGTGTGTGTGTGTGTGTGTGTGTGTGTGTGTGTGTGTGTGTGTGTGTGTGTGTGTGTGTGTGCGTTCGTCCGCGCGCGTTTGTTTTGTGTACACAAGTGCACAGGACCCACCAAATACTGCAGACCGTTGAAGGAGAGCATCAAATCGCGGCACCTAACGTTGCCAAAGACAAAGGGATGCGGGGGATGGAGGGAGGGGGGAGAGGGAGGGCCACACAGACAGAGAGAAAGGGAGCCTGAGAGAGGTCTTCCATATATGGAAGTGGAGCCACGACCACGGGGCCACCGTCACACGAAGGAGGACGGGGAGGAGGAGGAGGAGGAAAAGGAGGAGGAGGAGGAGGAGGAGGAGGAGGAGGAGGAGGAGGAGGAGGAGGAGGAGGAAGGAAGGAACGAATAACGCGGGGAGACAAAAGGAAATGGCAGGATGCATGACTATGGAGAAAGGTGAGGGCGGGTGAGAAAGACGAGGGTGGTAAATTGAGAAGTTAATTGAGGAGAGAGAGAGAAAAAAGAGGGAAAATGATGAGGAGGAAAGAAAAAGCTGTTAAAGCAGATAGTCACAGATGGAGGAGGAGAAGGAAGGAGATGGGGGGGGGGAGATAGACGTGGAATGGAACAGAGAACGAAGCATGGGGCAATAGTAGTAGTAGTAGTAGTAGTAGTAGTAGTAGTAGTAGGAAGAGAAGGAAGAGGAGGAAGAGGAGGAAGAGGAGGAAGAGGAGGAAGAGGAGGAAGAGGAAGAGGAGGAGGAGGAGGAAGAAGGAGGAAGAAGGAGGAAGAAGGAGGAAGAAGGAGGAAGAAGGAGGAAGAAGGAGGAAGAAGGAGGAAGAAGGAGGAAGGAGGAGGAAGAAGGAGGAAGAAGGAGGAAGAGGAGGAGGTGAAATCATTAGGAGGAAGAGGAAGAAAAGCGAGGCGAGGGATCGAGATAAGGAAACCTAAGGATCATAACCCCCGCCCGCCCCGACTCCCACTCCGCCGCTCGACCGACCCAGAGGCGTTGAAGGAGTTAGGGCCCGTGACAGCCAGCAGGACAGGCTCCGTGGCGACAGAAAGCAGCGCCCCGTCATGTCGCCAACGTCGAGGTTGAGGATGATGACGACAGGGTGATCATAGGATGGGAGTGTGGTGGGGGGGGGAGAGTTTGTATCCGAATACATGAACGTACATCACATCACACGTACACACATCATTAGACAGTAGATGAATTGTACCTCTTCGTATGGGTCGGGAGTGCCACAAGGTTACTGGAAAAAGGATAAAGACCATATGTCTACAACATAAAGAAACAAGCTTTTGCATATGTTTGCAAATCTTTCAACAGTTTAGATCAAGGGTTGCCAATCCTTTTTTGCACCACTTGGGCATATCTATATTCCCGTGTACCCCTAGAAATTAAACGGGGTTGGTGGGGGGGGGTAACAATGAAATTTATATTTAAATATTATTTTACTATAAAATGTGTAAGTGTAGAGTGCATACGCGTGTTCGTTGTCGTATTTGTGTGCTTTCAGGTCCTCAGGCCTCAAGGCGTTCTCCCTGTTGCGGCACGTCTCTCTACAAGACCCTCGTCCTTCTATAATGTACTTAAAGTCTTTTTCATGATGAGAAACAATTTTATTTTCTAATGTTTGCGGACATCGCGACTGCCCGGAGAGTACTCTAAATTATCAAAGCGATGTGTGTGTGTGTGTGTGTGTGTGTGTGTGTGTGTGTGTGTGTGTGTGTGTGTGTGTGTGTGTGTGTGTGTGTGTGTGTGTGTGTGTGTGTGTGTGTGTGTGTGTGTGTGTGTGTGTGTGTAATAATGTACACGCGAGCACTAGAGCTAATCATCCCCACAACTGCAGACACAAAACCAGATACAAACGCGAACATTACAGCAGAACACCACCCAATCGAGACGTACGACCGCGAGAACTAGCGAAGCGAAGACCCCAGCTGGCCCAGATGGCTCGGAGGGCTTACAAGGGCAAGACCATCGGGCGAGGGCAGGTAGACAGATGGCGAAGAGCTTATAAGGTGGGAGGAGATCCCCCAAGAACACGTGACCTCAGGTTTTCGAGTCACGCAACAGCATGAGGCGAACACGCAATCTCTCAACCAACATGGCCCTCACCATCTCTCATCTTTTTTATTTTTCATTCTAAGGCTTCCGTTCTGAATAAATCCGAAGACAACCCTTATAATTCCTATGATTGTACTAAGTACCTCGTGTGTTCATCCTGATAACGCTCAGGCACAAAAAAAGAACTATTCTCCTTTAATACTGTTCACATCTCTTCCACCTGTCATCGCCGGGGGCGTCGTCGAATGCGCACTGCTGTCGCATTAACTCAGTTGTGGGTTCGAATTCTGCACTACTCTCCGATGTCCAGCAGTGACTGTTGGATACTTGTCCCAAGAGACTTTAAGCGCATAATAGGGCAAAGTAACGGCTTCGACCGCAGTTAATCAGCGCCTCCTGGTGTAGGCTTACCAGCTATCTACCAGCCCTCAAAATTATCTATATACCAAGAGGGGTTTTTTTCCTGATAAGGGGGGTAGCCAAATCAAAGGCATATACCCACTCCCATCCGCCACCCTCCCCCATCTCATCTTAGCTTCTCGTGGATGACGAGTTACTCCCACACTTACAAGGATGAGTTAAAATGACAAGAAACATGCCGGCAGGAGACTTGTTGGTCCATGACTAGCTGGGATGAAGAACACAAGACAACATTCTGCTTGCGTGTTTAACCACACGGATTTCCGTTGTATTCAGTTGCATCGGCTGCAAGTTTAGTATTTCCACGGTGACAATAGGGCTGGTGAAGCTGCCTGTACCTACTTGAACGTCAAACCTATGTCCTGGCAGCTTGGGGCCATTATTTTTCGTATTCAAGGTAAAAATATTTTCAATTCTGATACTACAGATTCATTTTAGAAATATCAAAGGCCTGTATTACGTCCCCGGGAATCTTGGTTTTTTTTTTTTTTTTTTTTTCTTTTTAATATTCTAAAATAAAAAAAAAAAATTGGGCGCATTTCCTCCTAGCACTCACTCACTCACTCTCTCTCTCTCCCTTTTACACCAAACCTTTCCTTTTCGTCTCCTCTTGCCTTCTCCACAAATTCCATTTCCCATTTCACCCATTTGGACGTCCAAACGTTTATTTAGTTTGGTCTTGGCGAAACATTACGCCTGGTTTATGCCTGTGTTTATGTTCTCCATCATCCAAATCATTTGCCTAAAATACTTTATATATATATATATATATATATATATATATATATATATATACATATACATATACACAAACACACACACACACACGTTACATCTAATTTTTCAACATTCGGAACCAGGCACTAATTAATTACTTCCTGTGCACTTCCAAAAAAATATTTCTCGATATAACCATATTCGGAACCTCACAAACGAGCATGAAACCTATCAATACGATGGTTCTCAAGTGACATTGCTCGGCCCTGCCTCACGCACGCACGCACGCACACACACACACACACATTTCCTGATTCACCTACTCCTCTTATTTATCCTTATAGACGACGCAAAAAAAGAAAAGAAAAGAAAAGAAATATAAAACGTGCAGAGCGTAAGAGGCAAAAGGGGAGAAAGAGAAAGACAAAGAGAGAAAGAGAGAGAGAGAGAGAGAGAGAGAGAGAGAGAGAGAGAGAGAGAGAGAGAGAGAGAGAGAGAGAGAGAGAGAGAGAGAGAGAGAGAGAGAGAGAGAGAGAGAGAGAGGGGGGGGGGATGGACGGGCGAGAGAGATGCTACCATGAAAGTATGCAAGGGAGGACATCAAGACGTTCGCATCCACACATCAATCCATCCATCTTGAGTTTTGCGTTTAACAGTCGAGGAGGAGGAGGAGTTGGAGGTGGAGGAAGAGGAGGAGTTGGAGGAAAAAGAGGAGGAGGAGTTGGAGGAAAAAGAGGAGGAGGAGTTGGAGGAAAAAGAGGAGGAGTTGGAGGAAGAGGAAGAGGAGGAGGAGGAGTTGGAGGAAGAGGAGGAGGAGGAGTTGGAGGAAGAGGAGGAGTTGGAGGAAGAGGAGGAGGAGGAGGAGGAAGAGGACCACCGTCATACCAAAATCCTTAACTCTTCCAATTATTCAACGCCCCACTCCCTCCCTCCCTCCCTCTCCTGCCACAGCGTCGCATCGCGTGGCGTCGCGTCCCGTCCCGTCGCCACCACGTCCTTGTATCAGGGATTCGGGGAAGCCTGGCATATTTTCCAGTGCGGCGGCGGCGCCGACCAAGGACAAAAGTTTGGAAAAGGTATTTTGGAAATTCTGTAGACAAACGACACGATCCGGGGACCATCAGCATACCTCCCGGATGAGAGGGAGAGAGAGGGAGAGAGAGGGTGAGAGAGAGAGAGAGAGAGAGAGAGAGAGAGAGAGAGAGAGAGAGAGAGAGAGAGAGAGAGAGAGAGAGAGAGAGAGAGAGAGAGAGAGAGAGAGAGAGAGAGAGAGAGAGGGTGAGAGAGAGAGAGGGTGAGAGAGAGAGAGAGAGAGAGAGAGAGAGAGAGAGAGAGAGAGAGAGAGAGAGAGAGAGAGAGAGAGAGAGAGACGGGGAAGAGAGAGTGGGGGAGAGAGAGAGAGAAAGGGAGAGGGGATGAAGAGAGACAGACGGCGGGATAGGGACGGAAACTTAGAAGAGGTACAAAGACGCAGACAAACGGACAAGAGAGAGCGAGAGAGAATAGCACTGAAGAAACAGATTGGTGGAAGGTTTGCAGCTTGTTTCAAAGTTTTGAAATTCAGAACATTCTCTAAACAACTTTACACAACCTAATATAATGTGGGATATACACATGATATCATACATATGAAAACAGAATTTATATATTAAGTATACAACTTTCTATCTGTGAACTGAATATCTCGCTTGCTTCCTCTTTTTTACCTTATTTGTTTTAATTTGACCGAGTTTGTTTCTTATGACCAATTCTATTAGGCGAGGGTTTGAGTCAGGGTGAAATTCACAAGTTAGAATTAAATAAAGGAAATTTGAACAGTTTTATGAGATAAATAGCAACAATATTTAATTGTTGCTAATTATCTCAAAAAACTGTTCAAATTTCCTTTATTTAATTCTAACTTGTGAATTTCACCCTGACTCAAACCCTCGCCTAATAGAATTGGTCATAAGAAACAAACTCGGTCAAATTAAAACAAATTGCACTTAACGCTCAACGAAAAATAAAAAGTGGGTACCGAGTACGGCGAAAACTTGAAAGTGCGGAAACAAACTATTTGAGCAAACGTAGAGGAGGGAAGACAGAAGGGAGGGAGAGGGAGGGGAGGGATGGATGATGGCCCGGGGAGAGGGAGGGGGTGGCTATGAGGGGGAACTGGGGCGGGGGGAAGCTGAGGAAAGAGTAACCTGGAAGAAAGAAAACGTCAGTTGGGGAAGGAAAGTTAGTCAAGGGGTTGGGGGGACGCGGGGGTGAGAAGATGCTTAGGCCGGCTACACACGTGCAGTTTAAACTGACAGTTACAACTGTTCAGTTATATCTGTCAGTTGAGAAATTAAAATTGGTTATGTGCAGATCCTTCAGATGTTCCCAAGGTGCTCACCAGATTTCCGGCAACTGTGTTGGTCTTAGATGTAACGCATGACAAAGGACATGCCATGTCACCAAATTTCTAAAAGTTATGCTGCTGGCTGCAATGAGGTGATTACAAGGGTTGCAAAGCCTTGGCTACCCAAGAATGGATGGCGAACAATCCTTACGATCATGTGACACCCAAAATGTGCGTATTAAACGAACTAATGAATGAATAACTATGATATGATCAAGTCACGAAGATCCGCTCCCGGGTGAACGCAAGTCCCGGCTGGTATCTTGCCACTCAGAGCGCCTGAAGCAATTGCAACAAGATAGGAACGATTCGGCGAGACGCAAAACAGACGGGTTTCATGAAGACAGGATCCCAGAATCGAAGCTTGACGACGGCAGAATCTGACTATTTCAAACATTTCCCTACAACGAGTGACATATATAATGTACAACTGAATTCGACCCGGATCCAAAGTGTGGAATAAGATTGAATACAATTTGTCGGACAAAGTTCTCCATTTGCCACCCGGTCGTTTCCAGCCCGACAGCACGTAGCTCAACTCTGAATTGACCTAAATCCAAAAAGTCTACCCCCCCCACCCACATACATACACAACTCCCCACCCGTCTGGTCTCGTTCTGGAACCAGGCCCCCTTTTCACGCGATGACATACTTCACAGGCTGTATCCAAACCAGACTATTTTCGTCAACTAAGAGGTGGGCTTCGAGAAGACCTTTCCAACAAGGAATTTCCCTCTTCCTCCAAACTACACTGTCAGGAATTATTTACAACAGCGAGTGATGAATCTGTTAAACCTACGACGACGTTTTTAGTTTGATTTCATCTATTCACTTGTCTATTTTCACTACGCTACTTCTCCACGGAATGATGCGCTTTCCTTCATAGTTTCCATTCATAAAGCTGGTAGCACTCTGAAAGGGCGGAGTCAGGGCTTCCGACTCCGCGTATATTATTGCTCCACATTGGCTGATGCATTACCAGACATGTGCCGCCCGTAATGCAAGTGAGGGCAGACGCCTCGACTCCGCCTCTCCCCAGGGCTACCAACTTCTTGGATGTAAACATACACTGGAAACTAATGTTTGATACCAGGTGTACAGACACCAACAAAAGCAGTGTCGCCTCGCCCGACCGGTCTCTGGCAGATCATGCACTTTTCTTGCCTTCAAAGGTGGCGATTGAATCTCAACTGCGTAAGGCTTGCCACCTACATTTATAAGGTTGTGATAGTAATGCCCTTACTGATAACAGCTGATATCGAAGATGGCAACACGAGCAATGCGGCACCGTTTTCGCGCGTGGGTGAATATAGAGCCCCTTGGGCTACTAGGGTCAACAGTGACAAATCCAAAGGACAACACTGCATGGACGGTGGAGAACACCCTTCTATTGAACAAAGTAGTTTGCCTCATCCCTCGTACCTACACCCTAATAATATCCATAACTCACCCACACCCATGAGCTCAAAAAGGTTCCTCCCTACCCAATAAAACTGCTTGATGACAGCCACTGTGACAAAATAGTAAAGCAGCTTACAACGGATACAATTCGCGCATCAAGGCTACCGCGCATGCGCCGTAAACCTGCCTCTGGCTGCAAAACAGGCATGAGTTTTACTGCGAATTTGTCTTTTATTACTGTGCAGTTCCCCCCCCCTCTCCCTCTTCCTCCCTGCCGCCACCACACACGAAATGAATAACTGTTCTGACATTTACTTGGAAAAGAATCCGGACGTCCCAGTGTTACAAGAAACAACTGCCTTTTCCCAGAAAAGGTCTTCCTCAAACGCCGTGGACAAAGGGGGGCCCCATTTTGTCCAAAATTATCATAGCATACTAGGAACAGCCTTCACGAAGTCGACACCTTTTTCGGTGTAGGGTGGTCAATGATCACGCACGCACCAACGCACGCGCACACACAAACACAACTAGATAGATACACATATACGTACGTCAACAGGATGTCACAAAAATTCTATACAGATGAAACTGCAGGCTTTGGTGATACAGACCCAGCTAAAACCGAATGTAAATTCAAAAGTTGATACGACAGTTACGAGAAAGGCGGCATCTCAAGTGATTTTTTAAGTTGCAATTAGGTAAACACACACTGAATATCTGACAGATCTCACTCGAGATGGCAAGGGACATTCCTCGTCTCCTGAAGGAAACTAAGCTGTTCTCTGCATAATTCTTTTCTTGAGTGAAAAAATGCGAAGCCTAGGAAAGAGGGTTAGGGTGACACACCATGAACATCTGGACATACAACATAGTGTAACAAATCATTCTGGAATAGATGATGCAGCAAATTACTGTGCAGGAAACTAATCAATCTGTTGCTTCAGGTCTCATGCAGAAGACCCGCGGCCTCCAGGAAACCGTCAACAGCCTCCAGGTGGAACCATATGTCACAGAAGAAATTTTGTGTTGCCTGGGGATTGCTAGTGTGGGTCATTCTAGTGTGAGGTGTTCCATGTCTTCTGTGTGGTAGCTCCATCTGGGGCAGTATGGCCAGGCCTATTCTGTGTTTGTACACTAATGTCTTGATGACAGATGGTGTCCTAAGTGCAGGCATACTAGTGTAGTTCTTGTCTGGTGTGGGTGTTTCTCTGTGGTACTTATATTTGAGGGTTGTGAAGGAGAGATGATGAGAATGCATACTGAGCAACACTTATTCATGGGTAACACACATTCCTTGACAAGAACCCGGATACAACATCTTGCATACTCGCTCATGAAAGTCAATATTATTCAGCTACAGGAAAATTCCTGACTTCACCACAAGTTTAAAATCTTGATTAATCCACTTGTGTTATCTTTTACACTCATTTCTTCTCATGTCACACAATTTAATCCCTGTGTGGGAAAACTGCCCATCCCAATACAGCATGTACACAGGGATCACTAATATAATTAGTCCTAAGTTACTACTTGAATATATCAAGACAAATAGAAGGGCAACTTTTGGTAATGGGAGCTCGAAAAACAAGTAGGGATATGACCATCCACCGGCAGAGATGGGAAATACTTACATGGCTAACAAATTGATAAAAAAAAATTACACACACACACACACATATATATATATATATATATATATATATATATATATATATATATATATATATATATATATATATATATAATACAAACACGCCAATATAAATGGCAGCAGATGAAAATATGGCTGAGCATCAAAGTTGATTACAGGAGTACATGGAAGATTTGAAAGAACAAAGAGCAGTAAATTAAATTTTCAAGTTCTGACAAACAAAAAGTTATATGGAGCAAGAAATCTAGCAACAAATGAAAGGAGCAAATGATGCCACAAGTGAGAAAGCTGGCAAGTGAAAAAATACACAAGGTACATCATCTTTGCAATAAAAATGAAGTACACTACAGAAATTAAATTAGAACAAATAAACAACACTGGAAAAAAAAGGAGCAAATGTGAAGCGGAAAGAGATCTTGACAGAATACAAAGTATCAAAAATCAAACCTGAAATAAACAGGGCTTGCTAGTTGAGAAATATTAATAACTAATTAATTAACAAGATTATCATGAACGAGGGAAAAGTCGTTACAAAACAAAGATGAGAGGACGTAGGTGGAACGAATTCTATGAACAAAACTGGAGTTACAACTGACAACAATATGGCTGGAAAAACTGGGGCCTGTGGGTAAAACTAGAAGACACTGAAAAGTTGAAATTGCAGAAAGAAATAAATAAAGTATTGAAACAAACAGATCAAAATGCTATGAAGAAAATTAAAGGGGTGGGCTTAAGCTTAAAAAAGGAACAAAAGGCTTCCAGAAATACTTTTCCAGGGTGAAGTATGGTAGAACTTGGTAGCCAGAAGGAAGAACAATCAGTTTGAAAACAATGATCGAGTACGGGTGAGATCAGGAGTAAAATGAGAGTTAATAAGGATCTCCACTCAACTGTTCACCAACCAGAAGCTTTTCCGTAATTGTGGATAATAGTTAATTATTATTACTATTACCGATAGTATTAATCATTAATCACCTTGAAGAAAGTACTGGATAAAAATTACATTCATTTCCTCTTGCATATATCTTTATATGTCAGCTTATTAACAACAATTTATTTCATGGTTTATAAAGACTCAATTGATGGTGTTCTTTGTAATCAAGTTATGTTAGAAATAGTAGTTCAGGAAACTTTAGAAATGAAATATTATATCAATGGTAAGGTCTATTCTAGAAATGTGCACGAGAACACAAAAACTTGTGTGAATCCTAGAACAACCAATGCATGATCTTACATCTGTAACTACAATACATTTTCTTGAATATCAACTTCTCCCTTATCAGTTACCTTCATCTTTTCCCACAATTTGTAATATGTATGCTCACCATACCCACCAAGCCCTTCAATACCCATTTTGTGCCCCTCCCTGCCAGCAGTAACTGTAATTAACAATTTCACTCCCTTTAATTGGAAGTTTTCTTCAGAATCATTGCGATTATCAAATTCTTTTAGAAAATGTACAAATTCTATCATATGTAACAAATTAATTCTTGTAAAGCTTAGTGCGTGCTTAACAGGACCCATATACAGTACAGTACAAATTTACTTAGTTTGTTAACAGGAAGGATTTTCAGTACTTTTCCATAAATGGTGTGTACAGCTATCAGTAGCCAACCAAGCCACAAATCTGGCACTTATAAGCATTTCCCAACATTTTTGTACGTTTGTAGCTAAAATACTCATAGCACTTAGTATACAACAAGAAAAAGTAAAAGAATTGAATGCACTTTAGTTAAATTGTATGCCATGATCAAAGGTAAGGGAGAGATTTAAAGAGATTAACAGAAAAGAAGGACAGTAGAAGTTAAAAACAGTTGGTATATTTCTTTGATATGCTAAGCATTTATGGCATTAAGATCAGTCACCATGACAACAGGCAATGGATATATGGAAAGCTATTAATTGTTCGAGATTCACTGATTGGAAACCCACAACTTCGAAGTAGCTGGTAATAGTCTTTGTATCCTCCAATAGTTTTCTCTTGGGGGGGGTTGGACTGTTGTCTGCATATTATTAATATGGGATTGCTTCTTTGTCATCACCTGATAGTATTAATAGGCTGGAAAACAGTCACCATTTGGCAGCTCTCAAGTGAAAACGTGGATGAAATATCCTTGAAGATGACTGATCTGGAGCTCAGTCCAGAGACAAGAGTGTCAGTCCTTTCATATAGAGAAGAGAAGGTTGATGGGTTCATACATACATAAATCTGTTGATTTACAACTTCTGCAGGAGACCTGTAGCCCCCAAATAGTCAGTAACAATCCCCAGGATGACCCACAGACCCCTCAAATGACAAGAAAGAGCCATGGTGCTTCAGCAGAATAAAAACTGGAGAGTACCCAATGCAAACCAATGATGCAGCCTGTAGAGAGCAGTACGTCTCCAGCCCAAGCTGAAGACATCTCGTACAGAAATGATAAACATGAGCAAAATGAACAAATAGTTTTCTTCATGAACAAAATGCTTCCTAGCCACTTCACCTTTCACAAAATTATCCATTTACATAAATCACTGGTCTTGTTTTGACAGACTGTTTGGGAAAACTTCTGCCACAATACAGCAGTAATACATCTTACAAAGTGATGGTCCCAGTTTATCCAACTTCAATAACCCCTTTACGAGTTTAAATCCTGGCCTTCCAACAGTAAACAGACCCTAAATTCCAAGTGGTTTTGCATGTAAAATGCTCCCAACAATGTAATAATATTCTGTGCCCACTACTATGCAAGTACTTATTTTGCCCTGATTTTAACATTTTACTCTCAACCCATGAGAAATACATCAGAATGCCATCTTTATTAGCATGAGCTACCACAAAAGCTTGTTTGTGGCATTCTACACATTTATTCTGGCTCATACTGCAAAATTTAATTTGGCTGAAAGAAACCCCTTTCCAAACAGTCAAAATGATTAAAACTATCCCTGTCAGTACATTTGCTTTGTGTTATGAAATAGGTGCCTTTGACTTTGGCTATCTCCCTTGTAAGGGGGAAAAACCCATTGGTATATGTATGTACGGCATCTCTCCAGTAGTCAAAACATCAAAAGACCTATTGATGCTTTCATTTGTGAAGCAAAGATTTGCTCATATAGGTCATCCAGATATTAGCCACTTCAACTTTTATCACTTTCAATGTCAAGTCATATTTCAACATATCCAAAAACTAGCTGTACACATGACAGCTGCAAGTCCTACAATTACTAATCCCTAAAAGGTTGCCCATACGCAAATCCCACCAATATCTATCCGTTTTCATCAACTCAGTCCTTCACTAGTTGTAAAAATTAATTTCATTTCTGGATACTGCCAGATGATTTTATTCTGCCACAATAAACCTCCTACAAGGCAAATGAAGAAAGAGTAAAAAGTAGTTAGTTAATTATAATAAATTAACTTTACACAAACACACACACACCACTGAATTTAAAGTTCTCAAGTCAACATTCAAATGCTTGCATACGATTTGCAGTTCCAAAGGATCAGTTCATACACTGCATCAGAAGTGATATATGGTTGGGGGAGGGTACAAGTATATACAACAGTGGTTCTCAAATTATGATTTACGAGATCAATTTTGAAGAGTCACAGGGACACAGGAAATTTCAGGCTTTTAGTGTATTTCAGTTACCTACAAGAATTCTTCTTTTGACAATAAATTACTTATGTAATGTATGTTCATCTTTCCTCCACTGTACATTTTCTCTTTACTTTACTCTGGGTCGTGAAGGATCAAAATATTCTAAATAGGGTTTATCAGGAAAAAGTTTGAGAACCACCAATATACAACAGTATCAACATCCACGACATTCCAAGGAGCTACAACTGTTGTATCCTTAGTGGGCACACCATGGGAGATTTGACATGTCAATTATACTTGCTGTCCCACAAATTCACATCACCATGAGCCACAATTATATCATTCACAGTACAACAGTTGTACATATGGCTTTCCTTGTAAGTACTGTACTACACTTGTTGGCATCTTATGCAAAGCTGTAGCAACTATATTTATTGATATCACAGTTTTGCTATGAATTGATATATTAGTTCATATGATTCATTTCTGACAACCTATGATCCACATATGTATACTTCCTAGATGGCATCAGTAGAAGTGGAAGCGCATATGTAAAGAATGTATCCTAAACTACAAAACAGCAGAAAGATATAAAAAATAATAATATACTTAAAAGCTGAAACCTAAATCACTGACACTGGAGGCAGATAAATCCTATAAAAGATAATTATAATACAAAACTAATGAAGTCCCTCATTATTTCAATTGAATGTCTGCTTCCTCTCCAATGAAATCTAGGCACCAGAAAAAATATACTCGAGTCTGGCATTTACATTTACACAACTATTATTTATGACCAGGTTTCTCTCAACCTCAATAACTATGGGAACATTTCGGTTACAATGAAAAATATCTAATTTCCAATGTATACGAGGTTTTACATTAACCAAATACGAGAGTAATTTGTAAACGCTCTAAACTCGAACAACCACTTACCTGTCATGCGATTGGTAATTACTTTAAACTCTATACCACTCATGCCATCCACTAACTTAACTATTCAGGGTAATCGCTTTCCTCAAATAAAAAATAACGTCTCTAAAAGCAAACTTTAGAAAGAAATTGCGAGTATGAGTGACAAACTTAGGGATTACACGGGAACGACAAACTAAGAAACTTCCTGTCCATTCACATCCGTTCCGCCAAATACCAAAAATCGCCTAATTTCCATCGTACTCACCTATGCACAAGTAGTCTCTGGCTCGTCCACCGCGGAAGTGTTGCAGCCTCCAATGGTTAGAAGCAGGAACACCTCCACAAACTATAGTAACCTTGAAGTAACAGTTGCTCCTTGCTACCTTCCTCCCTACCTGCCCCTCCACCACAACCAACACACATCTCGCGTCAGCTGGTACCCAAACAATAACAAAGAGGTTATGATGCCAAATAGTAAAAATGTCCGTCTAAATTTTATTTATTACTTATTTGACGTGTGTACAATATAGCCACACAATACTAACTTACTATTCTCAAGATATACAATTACTTTGAAAATAAACCGGAATTATTCAAATCATCACCTAAACAGCACAATCCCCTTGATTAAAGTTAAATGGCACTTTTATTGCACCTCACAAAGGCACGATGATAGTCCAGTTAGGGAGCAATTATGGATATTACTTTACTGTTTCTGAGTATCAAAGTTGAACATTAAGATTAAAATTTACTAAGTGTAAATAATAATATATTCAATAGAAATAGGACATATATACAAGGGTAGAGTAAGATCAAAAGCGTTTATAAACTTTACTTACTACAGTCCTCCCTTACTGTGAAGCCCTGGGGTCACTGTCGAACACTAACAGCCTGCCTTCAAATAGTTCGCGGCGGATTTGAAAGTTTTATGACTAATAATCAGGCAAGTTACTCATCTCGCTGTATGGTAGTCACTATTTTTAGATTGTTTATGAGCTTTACTTTTTTGCAAGTTAGGGATATTTGATACTATTTAGTACCAACCTTAGCGTGATTTAAATAACAAATTTATGAAGGCATCAGCCTACGTTACAATAAAAGATTTATGATAAGACCTCATCCCACTGATAATTTTCCATATGTAACATATGCTATTTAGATATTCCCGTATGCTTCCATTATCTTAGCCTAGTGCTTTTATTCCACGTTGCTGAATATCACCGTTTTGGCGTGTGCAAAATTCAACCGCTCAAAACCTTTCTACTAAAAGATTTCATATTCATGGCTTATTTCTAATGGGGCAAAATAACGTAAATTCAGAACATATTTTTTATTCGTAATAATATCAGTACACCCTAAATGATACTGAAAGGCTTCACTGCTGACAAGGTTTACTTTGAAAAGACATCTCGTCTACATCTTGTGTAGTTCGCTTGGTACCGATCTGGCGTTGTTCACAGTCCAACGACTACTGATCACTAGACAGTTGCTCTGGGAATACTTGTGTATGGAGCCACAAGCAACGACGTTTGATCACAATTGCACACACACACACACAATCAGCTCGACTGTGCGGTAGTACCGTTCTCGACCGCTAATTCAGCGATACGAATTTGACTCACAGAGCTGAATAAATCAGAAATACTACACTGCGAGCCGTCACTCCAATTCTGATGGGCAAGGAATATATATGAGATCTGAGCTTTCATCCACCATATATATATATATATATATATATATATATATATATATATATATATATATGTATATATGCATATATATATATATACGTATATATATGTGTGTATATATATATATATATATGTATATATATATGCATATATATATATGCATATATATACATATATGTATATTATATATATGTATATATATATATATATATGTATATTATATATATATATATATGTATATACATATATATATATATATATATATGTATATATCTGAATAGAATCACCAGTGACGGTGATGTCGATAAAATAATTCCGACTGTCGTTCCCGGATTCGAACCGGGCTCGTGAAATCACAAAGCCATCGCTTCTACGAACTGAGCTATCGAGCCTAAAAAATTCTCCAACATGTAAGTTAATCTACTTCCCGAAGAACTAAGTCGACTGTAAACTACCGCCCGTACTTATCTTTACAGAGAACCAGGCCAACTTATAGCTAGTGGTTAACCTGGTACGTTTCCCTGCATCTTGTCCATTGTCCTGGGTCAGAAGCAGTGTCACAAAGCACAGCACATCCACAGCAAATCAGCTTCATTAAATCGGCGACCCCCCTCTCCGTCCCCTCATGCAGAAAAGAAGACGAGGAGAAATCTCTTCGGGCTGCGTCAAATTTTTCTTACACATATTCTTTCTCCCCCATCCCCCACCCATTCCACCTCATGGATCACATCATCCACATACAACCACTCTCCATTCACCCCTGTCTTCTGTCCTCTCCCGTCCTTCCTCAACAAACATTCCCCTCTTCCCCAAAGCCCCTTTTACCCCATCCATCCATCTCATCCTAGGTCGCCCCCTCATGTTCACTCCTTCCACATATGCCTTCCACACCTCTTTTGTGTCCAAACCATCCCAATCTCCCACCCTATCTCCCAGCTACCTTTCCACCCCCGTTCTCATTTCCCACTCTCTTCAGCCTAGTAACCCCAATCATACTTCTCAGACACCTCATCTCAAACACATTCAAACTCCTTCTCTCTTCCTCTCTTAAGTTCCATGCTTCTGCCCCATATATATATATATATGTATATATATATATATATATATATATATATATATATACATATATATATATGCATATATATATCAAGGACTACTATTACACAGGACGTGCGCACCCAGATCCCTGGGTTCGCTAGCGGAGGCTATTGCTTTCTTTGTAACCTAACATTTTATATTGGACAAATATATCAAAACTAGAAACATAACATTGTATATAGGACAAATATATAAACTATTGACTTATTCAATACAGTATAAGTTAATATAAACTTTATAGTGAAATAATAAAATATTCTTAATACACTGTTAAGCTTTGAAATGCCAATTTTAGCCGGACTTAACAGGTATTACTGTATGAGGTTAGCGGACACCAGGGTTGGCGATTTTATATATATATATATATATATATATATATATATATATATATATATATATATATATATATATATATATATCTTCTTAAAATATAATTTTTTTAAATCAGATTTATTTCATTTAAATAAAAAAAATTATATAGATTTTAAATATTGTGGGATTGCTCTCTGATATGCGATCTGATTGCTAAAGGACATTTTTAGCATATCAATATAAGGAGCAGTGTTATATAGACTTGCCACAAGTATACAAGGAGCGGTATAAGCCTACATGTAGTATATATTTACTGTGCAGCCCACAACAAGTTTCAACAAGATTCTTGTTGAAACTTGTTCTAGGTAAGCAGCTTCTCACTGAGTCAGTTGCTGCTTTGGAATCAACCAGGAAGGATGTCTTCTGGACCTGGCAGAGTGTTTCCTTCAGGCAGAAAAAATTATCCTGTCTAGAATTATTTTGAAAAACTACCAACAACTTCTGGCAAAGGGTAC
>NC_134778.1:21595444-21627944 GCF_046742065.1 Oratosquilla oratoria | reverse complement strand
AGTTGTTTTGGGAGACCTTAATGTTAGGGTAGGAAACAAACCAATAGACGGAGTGATTGGGAAGTATGGAGTTCCAGGTAAAAATCGTAGTGGAGAATTGATGGTGGCGATGTGTCTTGAAAGAGAGTTGATGGTAGCAAATACAGTGTTTAGGAAGAAAGTCAAGCATAAGTACACATAGGAGAGGGTGGTGGATGGAAGGGTGGTAGATTGAGCGTTAATTGACTATATAGTGGTGACCAGGAGTACGGTAGGAAGAGTGGGTGAATATCAGATCATTTTCTGGTGGAAGGTAAATTGAGAGTGGAGAATAGGTGGAGGAAGAGAGAGAGGGCAGAAGGTAGGGAGGTACTTAGAGTGAACTGCTTAAACGAGAAAGAAAAGGAGAAGGAGTATAAGAAGAAGCTGAGAGAGGAGTGGGAGGGAGTGAAGCATAGAGTAGAACTAGGAGTGGAGGCGGAATGGGGACGGTTCAAGGAGGGAGTCATAAGGTATGCAAGGATGGTATGTGGAACAAGGAGAGCGGGAGGAAATAGAAGGAAGGGTAGTGAGTGGTGGGATGAGGAAGCAAAGAAGGGTGTAGAAGAGAGAAACAGGCTTTCATAGATTGGCTACAAATCAGGACGAGAGAATCGTATGAGAGGTACAAAGTAAAGAAAAGGGAAGTTAAGCATAAGATAAAGGAAGCAAAGAGGAGAGCAGATGTGAAATGGGGTAAGAGTATGACAGAAAATTTTGAAAGTAATAAAAAGATGTTTTGGAAAGAAATTAAAAAAGGAAGAGGAGGCGAATCAAGTAGAGAAGAAAAGGTAAAAGGTGCAGATGGAGAGATGATAATGGAAGAGAAGGCAGTGAGAGGAAGGTGGGCAGAGTATTTTAGGGAGTTGCTAAATGTGAAGGAGGATAGGGAGGGAAAGGTAGTTGCAGTTGGAAATGCTAAGAAAATGACCGTGACGAGTGAGGAAAATGGAGGAGAAATAGGGAAAGATGAAGTGAAAGCAGCTGTTAAGATGATGAGAGCAAGTAAGGCACCTGGGTTGGATGGATGCCATGCAGAATGTCTGAAGAAAGGAGGTACAGTTATGGTGGTGAGGTTATTTAATGTTTGTTTAAGAGAGGGTAGAGTGCCGGAGGATTGGAGGAGTGCCTGTATAGTTCCACTTTACAAGGAAAAGGGGGACAAGTGTGAGTGTAGTAGTTACAGAGGGATCAGCTTGTTGAGTGTAGTTGGGAAGGCTTATGATAGGGCCTTGATTGAGAAGATTAGGAGAGGAACAGAGGGAGTAATTAGCGAGGAACAATGTGGGTTTACGACAGGTAGGGATTGCGTAGATCAGATTTTTGTGGTAAGACACATGTGAGAAAGCTATAGGAAAAGGTAAGGATATTTTTGGGCTTTTATGGATCTGGAAAAGGCTTATGGCAGAGTAGACAGGAAGGCACTATGGGAGGTATTGCAGATATATGGGACAGGAGGAAAGCTGTTAAGAGCAGTCAAGAGTTTTTATGAGAGTAGTAGAGCTTGTGTTAGAATCAGAAATGGAGAGAGTGAGTGGTTTGAGGTAAAGGTGGAACATTATCAGGGATGTGTTATGTCGCCCTGGCTGTTCAATATATACATGGATGGGGTGGTGCGATAGGTGAATGCAAGGGTAGTGGGTCAGGGGTTGGAGATGTTTAAAGAAAATGGAGAAAAGTGGGAGATAAGCCAGTTGTTGTTTGCTGACGACACTGCGCTTGTAGCAGGATCAGAGGAGGGATTGAGGAAGTTAATGGCAGTTTGGGAAGGTGTGCGAAAGAAAGAAGATGAAGATAGATGTAGATAAAAATAAGGCGATGAGATGTACAAACGGAGAGAGTTGCAGCAGACTGGAAGTGAGTGTTAAGGGAGAAAGACTGGAGGAAGTGGATAGTTTTAGATACTTGGGTGCGAATGTGGCAGGAAAGAGAGGAGTGGGGGTGGAGGTAGAATGTAGATTGAGAGAAGCGGGGAAATGCCTTGGTAGATTAAAAAGTGTAATGAGAAATAGACATCTGGGTGTGGATGCTAAGAGGAGATTGTATGAAGGTGTGATTGTGCCGACAGCACTGTACGGGACAGAAACATGGAACATAAGGGAGGCAGAGAGGAGGAGTTTGAATATGTTTGAGATGAAATGCCTGAGAAGTATGATGGGGGCTACTAGGCTGGATAGAGTGAGAAATGAGGTGAAGAGAATAGAGGTGGAAAGGGAGTTGGGAGATAGGGTTGATGAAAGAGTATTGGGATGACTTGGACACATGGAAAGAATTAGTGAAGAGAGACTTGTAAAAGAGGTGTAGAAGATAGAGGTGGAAGGAGTGAACATGAGGGGTCGACCTAGTATGAGATGGATGGATGGATTAAAAGGGGCATTGGGAAAGAGGGGAATGTCTGTTTATGAAGCAAGGGAGAGGGCAGAAGATAGGAGTGAATGAAGAATGGTTGCGTATAGATGAAGCTGTGATGCATGAGGGGGAGTGGATGGGGATGGGGTGTGAGGGAGTATGTATGAGAAATAAATTGACGCAGCCCGAAGGGGGGGGGGCGTATCGTCGATTTAATGAACCGGCCTTGCTGTGGATATGCTGTGTCTTGTGACACTGCTTCTGACCCAGGACTGGACAAGATGCAGGGATGACCCATCATCCAGGAGGTGCCAATGCCAATATAAGAGGGAGGGAAGAGGGGAGTGGAGTATGTAGGGGATGGACTGTATATATATATATATATATATATATATATATATATATATATATATATATATATATATATACATACATACACACATACATATATCAAAGGCTTTCCCCCCCCGACACGGGGGGTGGCCAAAAAGAAACCACTCCCACCCATTCCATTCCCTATATATTCCACTCCCCTCCATCCCCTCCCTCCCCCTTATCTTGGCACCTCCTGGATGACGGGTCATCCCTGCATCCTGTCCACTGCCCTGGGTCAGAAGCAGTGTCGCAAGACACAGCACATCCACAGCAAGGCCGCTTCATAAATTCGGCGAACCCCCTCTCCGTCCCCTCATGCAGAAAAGGAGAAGATGGGGAGAAATCCCTTCGGGCTGCGTCAATTTTTTTCTCATACATATATTATTAGGGATAAATTTTCGAACTTCCTGCCAAAGTCTTTTTAAAGTACCATGATTTAAATTTCAGTGTTAACGATTCATGTAAAATTTCATTTAGACGAAGAAAATTTAAAGTAGATCTTTCATCAATCAGCTCTTTGAGCATGGGCTTAATTTCTTTTAAGCTTCTCAGAAAGGAAAATCAACAACTTGTAATTGTTTCAGCTCTGAAAACGAGACGTAAATGTTTATTGTAAGGAAGAAAATTTTCTCTTTCCAAACCACACATGTGAGTCTGAGGATTCCACAATATAAGGTCACAAGACAAAATTTCATAAGACATAAGCTCACAAGACAAAAAATCATAACATAACCTCACAAAACAAAAGCAAATATAAAAAGTGAGTTTTGGTCTTTTCCATTTCAGTGTTAATGATTTATGTAAAATTTCATTTATACGAAGAAAATTTAAAGCAGCTCTTTCATGCAAAAATATAATTTTTTTTTTTAAATCTTTTAAACAGAAATTACTCCGAACGTAATTTGAAATATATGTAGTTTTTTTTTTTTTTTTTTACATTTTTGGCCTATATGAAAACCTTTTAAGGGGGATAACAAAAAACGGATTTAACATTTTTTTTTTTTTTGTAATTTGATTATCTAAAGTCTCTGTGTTGTTATAAAACATATTATATATACCATTTGTATTGGTTTTGGTTGTGATATTCATATTTGTTATGAAGGGGGGGTTAGCAGTAATCTCACCTCCGTGGCAACTGGTTTTTGGTGAGATATTTCTCTGGTGTCACCTTATTCATTATATTCGGTGAAGCCCTATATCTACAGGGTGCCCAATGGTCCACGCCGCCATTATGACGGTACCCCATATATCTATGAGGAATTTCCCTGTTCGCCATCAGCAGTAACGTGCACAGACATTGCAAGGGGCAGGTGCTTTGGGCTGGAAATTGGGCACTTCACTCTTTTGTATTATTCGTATTTGGCAACTATCCGGTAGGGTGCAACACCATTTTCCACATTATAATTTCTGAATGGTAAGAAAATGGAAAAAGCCTGTGAGAAATAATTTTTCATTCATTTTTATATATTTTCATGAAGGGCACTTTTGGGGCACAGGACAAAGGGCAGGTGCTCGGGCACCCCCATCAACCCCAACCCCACCCCCACGGGCCTGGCCATCAGGGACGTGCCAGTTAGCAGTGGGTCCTGCGACTCTGCGTGTGAACTGCTCTTTGTCTTATCTTTCTTATAAAACCTGTTCGATATGGGTGACCCTGCAGAGATTTTCTCTCTATCGACTTAGCTTTTGTAGTCATTAAGATTCTCAAGCCTATCCACCACGTCAAGGCGTCAACTCTCGGATAGGTGATTTTGCTTCATAAAATAGGAGACCAGAAGGAACTTAGTAACTATCGACCGATCAGCTTGCTACCAAATGTATGTAAAGTATTCTCCAAGATCCTTACAAATAGACAAAGTCAAATTTTAGATGGAAACCAACCGAGAGAACAGGCAGGCTTTATGAGCGGATATTCGACTCTAGACCATTTGCAGGCGATAAACCAACTAATCGAGAAAACGACAGAATACAATGTACCTTTGTGTTTAGCTTTTGTAGATTACCAGAAGGCTTTTAACTCGGTAGAACAAATAGCAATACTAAACTCGCTACGCAAACAGGGTACAAACGAACATATCGTCAGAGTTTTAGAAAAGATTTATGCGAAAGGTACCGCTATAATTCGACTACATAAAGATACAGAAAAGATCAAAATCGAGAAAGGAGTACGGCAAGGCGATACAATTTCACCCAAACTATTTACAGCTTGCTTGGAAGATATTTTCAGAAGGTTGAGTTGGGAAAAGAAAGGTTTGAATATTTATGGCGAATATTTGAGCCACCTAAGATTTGCGGATGACATTATTCTTATTTCAGAGAGAGCAGAAGACTTGCAAAATATGCTGAGGGATCTAAACAAGGAAAGTCTCAAAGTAGGTTTAAAATGAATAAGAATTAAACAAAAGTAATGTTCAACACGAAAGTTCAAAGTAAAGAGATTGTAATTAATGGTGAGAGTCTTGAGGAAGTTGAGGAGTATAATTATTTAAGGCAAATGGTGAGAGTGACGAAAGATCATGATAATGAAATAAAAAGACGCATTACAATTGGTTGGAAAGTGTTTGGTAAGTATAATAAAATCCTGAGAGGCTCTCTACCTTTATGTTTGAAACGTTAAGTTTACAATCAGTGCATTCTGCCAGCAATAATCTACAGGTGTGAGACTTGGAAACTAACAAAGGCAATGGAAACAAAGCTAAAGACTGTACAGAGGAGAACGGAGAGATCAATGATGGGAATGACACTGAGAGACCGAAAAAGAGCAAGTTGGGTGAGAGAGCAGACTAGAGTGAAAGATATTGTGGAGGCAGTAAAAGAGAGGAAGTGGAATTGGCAGACAAGTTAGTGCGAACGACTGATGAGCGATGGAGCAAGTGTGTTACTGAGTGGACGCCGCGAGATAGGAAGCGTGGAGGAGGGAGAGCAGATAGAAGGTGTAGAGACGAGATAGAGAAGTCCGTAGGAGTGACGTGGCAGAAAATGGCGCTGTCGTGTGAATCATAGAATGCTATAAAGGAGGCCTTTGTTCAGCGGTGGACTCAGGATGGCTGATTTGATTGATTAATTGATTGATTTGTATCGGTGAGCGCAGGCCAAGAATTTACAATTTTCGGAACGTATAAAAATGTAGAAATGTTATCTTTTTCTCTTCATTGGTTTATAGATTGAACATTCAAAATAGTTTCTCAGATTTTTGCCCAAATATATACTATTCATCCTTTGCAAGATAGTCGTACAATACCTCTGATTTATGCTCTCCTCCCCGATTAAAGCCAAGCCACACATAGTCCAGGCAAAATAAGGTTCGACTTGGAACAAATTGCAACAGAATTGTTTTCACCACAGGGCATGCCCATGAGATGTCTAGAACATCATAATAAAAGTCCTAAGAAATCCACGTTGAGGAAATATGTCTAATTTGCATAAATCCAAGATGGCCGCCAATTTTCGATAATTTGCCATATCTCCGCATTTAGATGTAATAATTGAGTAATTTAAAGTGCTAAAATGGGGTTTTTGAACACAAGAATTCACGTGGAATAGGTAACATTTTCATTGGATAAAGAATTTATAGCCAAAAATCCAATATGGGCAAAAAATATCGAAAATTTTTCATATATGTGGTATCCGAAACATAAGAAAAAAATCAATATAACTCCAATAATAAATAAAATGTGACTGTTATGCTGCCTCATGTGACTAACTCTTGACTAACTGTATTTTTGTTTCTATTCCAGGGTAATTAATCTGAGATTCAGCAAACATTGACAATGGAGAAGTGTCGCATCTGTAATGAATCAATCTCTGACGGAAAGGCGACAGTTGTTCTTCGAACAAAAGGCAGCGATGGCGTGAATCGTGCAAGTAGTCAACGTGGTAGCGATTTGGTAGTAAATCCAGGAGAGACACTACACGTGGAATGTCGCCGCAACTATTGCAAAGCATATAACATTGCACGTGACCTAGCAAGGCAGCAACAACCACCAAAACCCGGCGGTGAGCTCCGTTCTGAACTACACTTCAATTTTCAAGAACACTGCTTGTTTTGTGGACAGTCAGCTAAAACTGGTAGGAAGCAAAGAGAACTGGGTGTTTTCCCAGTTAGAACAGAAGACTTTCAGAAGAGTATCCTTCAGGTTTGTCATTCTAGAAATGACGAATGGTCTGCAACAGTATTAGGCAGAATAGCATCGGTGAATGACCTACACGCAGCGGATGCAATGTATCACCAGCAGTGCAGTAGCAACTTTAGGACAGGGAAAAGCATTCCTACTAAGCACTCTTTAGACACCAGTAGTACTGGAGACAAATCAAAGAGGCTCAAACTCGGAAGGCCTGAGATAGACGAGAGAACGTCAGCGTTCCTGGAAGTGGCTCAGTTCTTAGAAGAAAATGACGAGGAGCAAACCACCATACATGACCTTGTTCTCAAAATGTCAGAGTTTCTTCAAAACACAGAGCATGAACCTTACAGTGCTAAATACATGAAAACTAAAATAAAGGAGCACTTTGGCGAGAGGGTTATAATGACTGTGCTGAGCACCAAAGAATGTGTGGTCACACTGCGAGATTCAGCAAGCTCAATCCTCTATGCATTCCACAAGCAACAGAAAGCTGAAAATATTGAAGATGACAAGTTGAATATTATTGAAGCTGCTGCAAAACTCATTGCCAGTGATGTAAAGTCCATGGAAACCCCAAAGGATTTCTATCCAGACACGGGAGACATTGCTGATTCTGCTAGCTACATTCCAAACTCATTGCAATTACTGCTTAGGACTATGTTTGCTGGTAAAAATGTTGGTGTAAAACTTGCTTCGATTGGGCAGGCCATAATGCAAGCCATACGACCAAGGGCAATAATAGCCCCTCTTCAGCTTGGCCTAGGTATCCAGATGCACCACCATTTTGCGTCACGTTTTTTGGTGGACACGCTTCACGGGCATGGGTTTTCATCTTCCTATGCTGAGGTCATGAAATATGAACGGAGTGCAGCTGTTGTACAAGGTACTGAGATCCCTGGGTATTTCGAAGAGCACCACATAGAGTATATTGCCGATAATGTGGACCATAATGTGGCAACAATTGATGACACAGGGACATTCCATGGAATGGGCATTATAGCTGCTGTTACGCCAGAAACAAAAACAAGCAAGGCTGTCCCCAAAGTCCGTGTGACGGATAAAGAGATTACTGCCATTGGTCGCATTAACATTCAGTACTTCAAAATTCCTCCAGCATTAGAACCTATCATCTACAATCCACTGGTTCGCACGACAGAAGAGGATCCAACATCAGAGTTAGATATACTGTGGAAGACATCCTTACTTCTCCACTCTCCAAGGCCATCATGGTTTGGTATGATGCAGTTCCTGCATCGAGGTCAACACCCAGGAAAAGCTTCTGTGACATTCCTTCCAATGATTGACCTTGATCCCAGTCAAGCTTCATGTATCTACTCTACAATGAAGTTTGTGTCTACCCAAGCTCAACTATACGACGTTACTCCAGTCCTCACATTCGACCAACCCTTGTACTGGAAAGCTTTAACGATTATAAGGTCTCAATCAAATGACAGCGATCTCAAGCGCATAGTCCTCAGGCTTGGGGGATTTCACATGCAGATGAGCTTTCTTGTGAGCATAGGTCACTTAATGGCACGCTCGGGACTGCAAGAGTTGCTCGAAGTGGTATATGCTGGAAACAGTGCCCCACATGATGACAGGCAAAGCTGTTTCCAGAGCAGTGCGGGGACATACGCTGGTAGATGCTGCACTGAACACCATTTTGGTCGCTGATGCCTACAATGTGCCTGTGCCAACCAAAGACACAGTTCAGGAACCACAAGTGGCAACTGCTGATACTGAGACAGATAATGTAGAACCACAAGATATTCCTTCAGATACAGTGACGACTGACATAACTACAGCAAGTGAATTGTATGACAGAGCAATGTCCTCTTCCCTCTCAGTGGAAGAAGTTTGTTCTGCAAAAGTGTTGCAAAGAATCCAGACTGAACTTGACAACAAAAAGGATATGATGACTATGCCAACAGCAAAACTCTGGTTGCAGTATCTCAACATGGTGGACATCTTGCGGAAATTTATTAAAGCTGAAAGAACAGGGAACTGGAGCTTACACCTCCAATGTGTGTACGATATGCTTCCCTACCTTGCCGCTTTTGGACACCGACTGTATACAAAGTCTGCATATGTATACCTGCAAATGATGACCGAACTACCAAATACGCATCCGGATGTGTATAAGAAGTTCCAAGAGGGATACCACGTTGTGCGGCGCAGTGATAAATACTGGGCAGGGCTCTCCACAGATCTGATCATCGAACAGGTTTTGATGAGAAGTATAAAGACGCATGGGGGCCTAACTCGAGGAAAAGGGATGACAGAGACTCAGCGCTTACTGTGGGTCCTATCCATGCCAGCATGCGCAAACATCAACGATGCAATGCAGAAGTTCAGCGGGGTCTCCTGCGAAACCAGCGACCAGCACAAAGATATTTCGAAGGCTAGACAGGCCAGAGATGTCAAGGACACCCTCGATCTTATCAGCTATCTGAAGGAAAGAGATCCATTCAAGGAGAATACCTCATTTCACAACATTGCTAATGGCATGGCCGCTCAGGACGGAGTCAATGTTGACCAAGCAAAAGAAATTGGAGACAAGATTCTTGTGAGCATGGCAGGGAAATCTGTGGAAGAGTTCACCTTCCGAAAAGCCGATGAAGCAATGACACTTGCATCCAGATCAACTGTCAAAGTCAGAGGGGAATCTGTAGTAGTGGATCCACAATTGGTGTTCCAGCGACTGGTAATTGTAGGTGAACGGTGCGAAGACTTGTCAACGTTATTTAAGTTCGAACTCTGTAGCCACCCTCCTGCCTTATTTGACTCATCCCTTCCCTTGCAGGCCAATAAGGCAGTCCTTGCTGATGTTCTGTGGAAGTCTATAGATGAACAACGTGAGCCGAGTGGAGACCAAGTCCAATATGTCCTTGATGGCGGCGCGCTACTCCATCAGATTCCCTGGCCAAGAGGTTCCACATATAATAGTGTGTGTCAGATTTATGTCAGATATGTGACACAGAAATATGGAGCTTCTGTCATTGTTTTTGATGGCTACAGAGATGAACCCACAACTAAAGATGCCACACAACAAAGAAGAACAGGAACCTGCTCTAGTTTGACCGTAAACTTTGCTGGTGATATGATCATCCAATCCAAGAAGGAGGACTTCCTGAACAACAAGACAAACAAACAGCGTTTCATACATTTTCTCAGCGACAAACTAGAAAGGGCTGGATGCAGCACAGAGCACGCAAAGCATTATGCTGATGTCCTCATTGTTCAAACAGCCCTTGCCTTTGCCAGAACAAGAGATACGGTTCTCATTGGTGACGACACAGATTTGTTGGTCTTACTGTTGTATCACGCTGATATGACCGCAAACGAACTGTTTCTGGTATCATAGTCAAAGCAAGCCACCAAATCGAGAAGGGTATGGTGCATAAAGCAGTCGAAAGAGTTGCTGGGTCCTCAGATTTGCGACCATCTGCTCTTTGTCCATGTTATTCTTGGCTGCGATACCACTAGTCGCCTGTTTGGTTTAGGAAAAGGTTTGGCAGTGAAGAAGGTGAAGACTGATTCCCTGTTTCGTGAGCAATCAGAGATGTTCCACAAACCAGAACAAACACCGGAGGACATAACTGCTGCAGGAGAGAAAGCTCTGGTATCACTGTATGGTGGTACCAGAGAGGAAGGACTGGACAGTTTAAGATACAAACGGTTCTGTGACAAGATTTCTAAGAGCACATCTTCCGTTGAACCACAAACTCTACCTCCAACATCAACAGCTGCAAGATTCCATAGCCTCCGTGTCTATTACCAGGTAATGGAGTGGAAAGGAACATGTGTCAACATGAAGCCACAAGATTGGGGATGGCACATTGTGGACAGAAGGTACATGCCTATAAAGACAGATCAACCCGCAGCAGCACCGGAGATACTGGATGTCATCTGTTGTAGCTGCAAGAAAAACTGCAAAACAAGGAGGTGCACATGCCAAAAATATGGCTACAATTGTGTTTTCCTACATTTCAGTAGGCCCTAGGTTAAAAAATGCACCGAAAAATATGAAATGTTGAGCAAATACATTTTAAAAATAGACATTCTTTCCAGCATATTGGATTTTTGGCTATAAATTCTTTATCCAATAAAAATGTAACCTATTCCACGTGAATTCTTGTGTTCAAAAACCCCATTTTAGCACTTTAAATGACTCAATTATTACATCTAAATGCGGAGATATGGCAAATTATCGAAAATTGGCGGCCATCTTGGATTTATGCAAATTAGACATATTTCCTCAACGTGGATTTCTTAGGACTTTTAGTATGATGTTCTAGACACCTCATGGGCATGCCCTGTGGTGAAAACAATTCTGTTGCAATTTGTTCCAAGTTGGGCCCTAAAATGTGCTATATTGCCTGGACTAATATACAACTTTTTTTTTTACAAGAACTGAATAAATTAAATCCTAATTTATCTCCAGTCAGCATGATGGTCGACTTTGAGAAAGTCATGATCAATAGTTTGCATGCTGTGTTTAACCATACAATTTTTTTTTCCAATTTAGCCAAAACATTTACAGAAAGGTACAAACTTCAGGTATGGAGCAAACCTATCTAACTGACCAGGAGTTTGCTCTTAGCATTAGTTTTTGTGCCGACTGTTGAAATTGAAGAAACGTTTGATAAACTGCTGGAAATTATGGCTCCGGACAGTCAGCCGATACTTGATTATTTCAAAGACACTTATATTGGACGACCTTGTAGGAGGAGAGGGCGACGAGAACCAATGTTCGACATTGCTCTATGGGGCATGTGCGACAGAGCGGAGGAAGAGTTGCCAAGAACAAACAATTCAGTAAGTACTGGTTGCTGCCATCCCAACATTTGTATTTCTATTTCAAAACTCCAGAAAAAAACAGTCACTTCAAGAGTTTAGTATCAGTCAGAGTGCAGCCGGCATTGCAAATGAAGGATCACGAAAAAAAAGTATAAAAATTGCTCCCAGGGAATAGTCAGTTTAGCCAACGATTACAACAAGAGAGAGATTTTTGATTACAGAGGAATTGCGTCTAAGAGGCCCGTGCAGAGAGGGGGGGGGGATGCTGGGGGTGCCCGAGCACCTGGCCCTTTGCCCTGTGCCCCAAAAGTGCCTTTCACAAAAATATATAAAAATTAATTAAAAAATTTTTCTCAAGCTTTTTCCATTTTCTTACCATTCAGAAATTATAACGTGAAAAATGGTGTTGCACAGAGTTTACACACACACATGAATAATACAAAAGAATAAAGTGCTCAATTTCCAGCCCAAAGTACCTGCCCCTTGCAATGTCTGTGCACGTTACTGGCGAATAATCTCAGCTGTTAAAGAAAAACTAAGCTTATGTGCATTCTGTGCAACTAAATTGTATTTTACTTTTTGACTTTATAAAGTTTTGAACAAAATTAACCTTGTATTTGTATTTTTTCTAATTGCCCATGGGGGAAATTGCAACTAAATGTATTTTCACTCTTTGACTCTAAATAAAGTTTTGGGTAAAATTAACTTTTGTGTTTTTTTTAATTGTCAATTGTCAGGGGGCAAATGTCCCAGGGGGCAATTGTCAACGGGGGGAAATTGTCCTCTGGGGGAAATTGTCCTGAAACATATCTCTTCACTTACTAGTGTAGCCACCCCTTCTCTCCCTCGTCCTCTCTTCACTCCTGAGAACCTCCCAACTACACTCCTAAACTCACTCATCCCTCCCTTTCAACTTAGTTTCAATGTCAACACATCCATCTTTCTTCTCAATCCTATTTATCTAGGAACGAGGAGTAACGCACTCTAATTCTCTTTTTTTTCCAGTCTCAGTCTGCTTCTTAACGACCCGACATTTGTTCACCTGGTTGTTTTTGTCCGACCTCCTTTCTCGAAGGCGGTCTCCCAGTGCACCTTTTCTACTCCACTTCCTTGACTTTTGTCCTCATTTTTTTTTTTTTTCAGTTTTAGTCTTCTCCCTTTTACTCTTCTGTTCTTTCTATTTTCTTTGTATCTTATTTTCATTAGTCTGATTGTAATGTAGTCGCTTGTTCTTGAGACCTTTTCCTCCCTCTGTTCCCCTATTGCGTCTTTGGATAATGTTCTGGTGTTTTTACGTTTGTGTTACGTATTGATGTTTTTTTTTTTTTTTTTTTTGCTACACTAGTTTTATGTTCACAGCCATTTATATTATTTTGTTTGATAATTTTCATTTGTCCGATTATAATTTAGTCGTTTGTTCTTGACACTTCATTTCGGACATTTGGTCCACTTCCATTTGCGTCTTTGTCCTATGTTAGTGTAACGTATTCTTTTGCTACACGTGTTTTATGTTCACAGCCATGTAACTTGTTTTATTTTTATTTGTAATTTTTTGTACTACTATTTCATTTAAATTATTTTGTATTTAATATTGTAAAGAGGTTAACTTTGTGCATGTAATTGAGTGTGAAACTTTCCCAAGTTTACCACTTTGACGATTTATAATTAAGTTCACAATCTTGTACCATTATACCCCCTGAAGGCGATTCCTGGACGGGAATCGAAACGTCGGGCAAATAATCCCTTTAATTGAGTCTGGTGTTTACAGCTTTCCAATATGGATCTCAGACTCACGTACACACACACACACACATATATATATATATATATATATATATATAAAAATATATACATTATATATGTCCATGAGAAATCACATAAACTCGTGATTCTAAATATGCGGAAAAACCACCATCATTTTATCTTTTTCCTTGGTGTTTTTTCCGCATATATAATATATATATATATATATATATATATATATATATATATATATATATATATACATATACACACATACAGTGGTGCATTAAAAATCAAACGTTTCTTACCTCGGAAAAAAAATGAAAATTTTTGCCTTCAGAAACAGAAAGCAAACAAGATTTTAGGACTGATTGAGCGATCTTTTGACTTCAAAGGTTCATATCTAATTAGCAAGCAGCGGCGGCGCCAGGAATTTTTAGTTGGGGAGGCTAAGGGGGGGCTGAGCAAATTTTTTGGGGGGCTAATAGTAATATGATAATACACATATATTATTCTCATTTCAGAAGGGAAGGGGGTTAATGGTAGGGCTAGCACTGATGGCTGACGAATCTTTAGCCCTGGCAATTAAAAATTCCACTTAATAAAATTATTTCAATGAGTGTTTTAAATTTTCAATTTGCTCATTTCAGTTGGGGGGGCTAATGGGGGGGCTGGCCACTTTTTTGGGGGTGCTAAAGCACCCCCCCCCCTGGCGCCGCCACTGTTAGTAAGCTATATAAATCGTTAGTTCGTCCACATTTGGAATATGCTGTTTCCGTATGGTCACCGAATCTCATTTAAAGACATTGACAGACTGGAAAAAGTACAACGGCAAGCCACAAAACTGATTCCAAATATCAAAAATAAATCATACGAAAATCGATTAAAACATATGAATCTTGTTTTCCCTAAAAAAGCGTAGACTCAGATGTGACTTGATACAAGTTTAGATTCTAAAGGGAATTGACATCAAAAGTGACAAAATTTTCACACCTAATATTAAATTGTGACAGATGTATAGGTCAGACTGGAAAAGAATTAATGGTAAAGTTAAAAAAAAATCAGTATAGCGTCAGGAGTGGTCAAATGTCTAACGCATTATTTAGGGATTATCATTGCATTGATTGGGAGGGTGCCAAAGGAATAGTTAGAAATGTCATATTTGACTAGAAATATAATAGAATCCAGTATGATTAAGGATACATTAATCAACAACTTAAATTTAAGTCAAGGAATGTACAAGCTTGATAATTTTATTGTTGAAAAAGTGGTGGCCCAAACGTACGCTGCCCCAAACACACACATATATACATATATATATATATATATATATATATAATATATATATTCATGTTTGCATTATCATTGTATGTACCCCGGCATACCTGTAGTCTTCCGTTTTTTTCTTTTCTTTATGTCTTACGTAATTTCTATGATTTTCAAGTCTTACGGCGCAAGCTGAGAATCAGGCTTTTTCTCCGCATGCGAGTTTTTAACGTTCCTTTAAAAGTGAAATAAATACCCCTTTTTAAGTATTATATAACATGTCAAGTGTTGCATTTCTAAAATAATTAATATTGGATGACATTCTTTAAGGTTTAATTACCGTATTATACTCAAACTTATGGTCTCTAACGCAAAATCTTACAGCAAGACACCACAGTAGCTCAAGCATGGTGCCCTGAAGAAGTCTAAATAGACGAAAGCGTTCGGTCATTTTATTATTTTTTCCATACATAATAATATATATATATATATATATATATATATATATATATATATATATATATATGTATATGATATAACATGAAATAACACAAGCAGAAACTGGAACATGATCCCTTTCAAATTAACATATTTTTCAAAGATAAAGGAATATTGTCATGTCTTGAAGTGCTTGTTTTGTGATGGATTTGAATGTGTTTTTATGAATGTGTTGTGCAGGTAGCAGAGTTGAATGTTGCCAGCATTTTTTTTTTTTTTTTTTTTGGTTGGTTGTACCTGTGTAAAGTAACAAGATGGGCGAGTAGGGTTGAGGGGTCTTTCATAGACTTGTGTATTTTTCATTTTCATGTGGTGTTCTATCTATAATGGACGTAGCCATTCAAAAGTTATAAAAATGGTTTTAGTTTCTATATGCAGATGTTCTGTTGAGGTAGTTTTGGTGCATCCTGTAATTATTCTTAGTTTTATTTTATCTTGTTGGGTGTCTATGTTCTGACTGTTGGGAACTATGTTGTGAAAACACCTTTAAGTGTGGTCTATTGCCACCATAACTGTTCTGATGGTGATTTTTTTTTTATCAAATCTTTCCAACACTTCTGTGATGTTTATGAGAAGTGTGGTTGTTGTGTGGTCCTTTCCACATATTTATTGACGATAATAATAACAACAACAATATACATATCAAAAGGCCTTTTCCCTTTTTCAAGTGTGTAGCCAAGTTAAAGTTTACCCCCACCCCACACCTGTCCCATACCCATTCATTGACCCTCACATCCTAGTATTTGAAAGACAGGCCTGAGAGCTGAAGTTGTTGTTGTTGTTGTTGTTCCCTAGCCTGTCTGTCCGAGCATTCCCGTCTCCCCAAGGAATGCCATAGCCGAAACTGGGTTTTCCCACAAATCCTTTATAGAGCGTATGTTGTGTTGTTTGCGTGCATGATTGTGTATAATGCAGTCTTCCATTATGTGTTGTATGGTATGGGGTGAAGTGTTACATCCTGGGCAGCTGTTCACAACGCGGTCATCCAGCCTCTTCTGGTAGCTTAGAAGTGCTGGGTGGTGACCACACCGCAGTCTGGCCAAGTGGACTCTGTCCTTTCGTGGGAGAGAGGATTCAGAAGGGTGGATATCAGGGGGTCTAGCATGCAGCATTGTGTTGTCTTTCAGTGTGTTAATGGAGCGGTGAGTGATATGATTATGAATATGTTTCCAGAGGCTGGTATTTGGTGGTTGTGGAGGAAGAGAAGAGAGTATCTGTGCGTGATAAAGGTCTTTGGGTGTTGTTTTAATGTTTCTTGGTGTGTGTGGGTGTTCTGCTATGTAGTGTAGCGGGTGTGATGTGTTTGTGGTGGCTGCGGCAAGTGTTTGTGTGCCTCTCATGTCGAGGTGGTCCTTGACTTTGAGGACTTTTGTTTCATGGTGTAAATGGTCTGTAGGTGTTGTATTTGTGCAGCCTGTAATTGTTTTTAGGGCTTTGTTTTGTATGATTTGAAGGGTGGTGTGGTGTGTCTCACTGAGATTAGGAGCCCATGCAGGACTCGCATAATTCAACACTGAGCGTATGCATTGTTTGTATATTGTTATATTAGTTTCTTTGTTTTGTCCAAATGTTGTTCCAGTGATTGACTTAAGTGCGTTAAGTCTGGGTGTGCATTTGTTTTTTATGTTTGTGATGTGTTGTTTGAAAGACATGGATATATCGTATGTTACACCAAGAATTTTCGGTGTGTTTGTGTGTGGTATTAGAGTGTTGTTGATGTAGAGATGAGGTATGTATTTGTGTTCTTTTGTCCAGTTGGTGAGAAGTGTTGCTGTAGATTTGGTTGGAGCTATTTTGAGTCTGTTTGTGATGAACCATGTGTTGAGTGTGTCAAGGTATGGCTGGATTATTTCTGCAGCTTTGCCTGTGCTACGATGTGTGCATGTGATTGTTATATCGTCTGCGTAGGAAGAGATTTGTATTTCTGAGGTGTCTGGTGTGGGTAAGTCATGCATGTATAGATTAAATAGTGTGGGGGATAGAACTGAGCCCTATGGTACTCCATTCTTAATGTTTCTGATGTGCGATGATTGGCCATTATATGACACGTAAGCATTCCTACCTGCCAGATAATTGGCCAGCCATCTTTTGGTGTTATTGTGCATGTCTGTGTTATATATTTTATTTGTTAGGTTGTGGCGGGGGATAGCATCAAAAGCTTTACTAATGTCTAATGTTATAAGAAGTGTTCTTTGGTGGGGCCTATCTGAATTGATGCCATCTAAAATTCTTTGTGTGAGGTTTGTCAGAAGAGTGTTTGTGGAGTGTAGTGGCCTAAAACCGTGTTGTGAGTCAGCGAGGGGAATATGTGGTGTGACAAGTTTAAGTACTAGGCGTTCAATGACTTTAGAGGGGGTGCAGAGAAGTGTGATTGGGCGGTGCGATGTTGGGATTGTTGGGTCTTTGTTTGGTTTTGGAATGGTGATTATTTTACCATGCTTCCAGATGTCGGGTATAGTGTTGTGTGAATAGCTGTAGTTTGCAATGTTTGTGAGTGCATGTATACCTTGTGGTCCAATGTGTTTTAGGTGGATGTTGCATATGTTATCAGGGCCACAGGCAGATGAGTGCTTGAGACTATGTATTATGAGTTTTGTCTGACTGTCTATGAAGGGTGTATAGTCTGAGTGTGGTAAAGTCTTTCTTACGTCGCATGGTGCGTCGGTCGTCAGGGTGAGAAGTGAGATGGCTTGTCTGTGCAAAATGACGTATGAGTGCGTTTGCTTGTTGTCTGTTTGAGGGTAGATTATCTGTTGTTGTGATTATTGCTGCATGAGAGCGTGTAGTGTTACTGTTGGATAGTGTAATGCTGTTGAGTGTTTTGTACAATTTGCTGGTGTTTGTTTTGTGATCAAGTGTATTGATAAAGTTTTGCCAATTTTGTGTTTTTTGTTCATGTATTTTATTGGCAATCACAGTGTTTAGTGTTTGTATTTGGTCTGCTATGTTTTGAGGGATAGGTGTGGGGGTATCGTGTTTAAGTGTGTCACGTTGTCTGAGGAGGCCTTGGATTTCTGGTGTGAAGTTGGGGTAGTGTGATTTTCTGTTGCCTCTAGGGATGTATCTCTTGTCTGCATTTTGTATGATTGTATTAAAAGTGTGCACAGCATTGTTTATGTTTGTGATTGGTATACTGTTAAGTGTTTCAAAATGTTGTTCTGTCTCTTCAGTAAAAGGTTCCCAGTTAGCTCTCTTGTAATTGGTGTAAGTGTGTCTGTGGCCAACTGGGGTGCATCTTGTTTTGGTGGTGATGATGATTGGAAGGTGGTCAGAGCCAAGGGTTCCGACCACTCTCCATGATGTTGTTGGGGTTAGGCAGGGGGAGCAAAAGGTGATAACAGGAGAGGAGGGAGTGTAGAGGGCTTGGTGTGGGATATGTGTATGATTATGTGTGTTGTTCATGATAGTCAATGAGTCAAACTGAGTCTGTATATCAAGCCCTCTGTCTGTGTCAGGGTTGTCGACATACCAGGCAGACGACTTGGCGTTGAAGTCTCCACCCATGATCAGGTTGGGGATTGAGGCTAGTTGGCTAAAATGAGGCCTGAAGGTGTCTGGAACTGTGGGGGATGATTGGGGAGGAATGTACATGTTAACTATTGTCAGTGTTGATTTGTTGCCTGTGTGGATTCGAATGGATTGGATTTCTGTTGTGTTATCTGTGGTAGGGAGGAGAATTTTGGTTGTGGCACTTGTGTCCACAAAACAGATGGAGTGGTGGATCAGGGTGATGAGTCCACCGCCATAGCCGTCAGTCCGGTCTTGTCTGATGGTGGTGTAATTATGAAATGATGGTGTTTTGTGTGAGTGTCTTAGTTTTGTTTCTTGTAAAATCGCAATGTGTATGTTGTGTTGTTTAAGAAAGTGTTCAAGTTCATGTTTTTTCGTGTTAATACCATCAATGTTGTGTTGTAATATGTTGATGTTGTGTGTTTTGTATGTGTTGTATGTTGCCATTTGGGGTTGAGGTTGGGGTGGTAGTGGGGAAGTTATAGGATCTGGGTCAGAGGGGGGGAAAGGAGAGATCGGGGACAAAGGAAGGGGAGGACTAATCGGGGGTAAGGGCAAAGGGAAATTGTGAGTGGGTAAGGGTGCTGGCTGTGGTTGGGGAGGTGGGAGTGGGGTTACTGGAGGGCAGGTAGAACATGTCCAAGTGTTTGTGTATTGGTTTGTGTCAGCAAGTGTTGTACAAGTGAGGTGGGCCCAGTTTTTGCACAAATTGCACTGAACTGAGCCCTTTGTCTGTCTGCTCGAAGTAATGGATTTAGAACACGTTGGGCATGTGTATTTTGTGGTGGGCCCAGGATTGCTCTCTACATCTCCGGCTAAAAGTAGAAGAAGAGGGGTGATCGCCAGAAAATCACCCCTCGGTGCAGAAAAAACGTAATATTGCATGTTGGGAAAAAGGATTGTGGTACTCCCCAAGGTAGGCGTAGCTCCTCTTGGGGATCGGTGCCACCTGCGTAGAGCTGATGGCCAGGGGTGGTTGCTGCCGTTTGGCCCCCAACTCTTGGGGTTGGGGGGGTGGTCCCACGACGTAGACGCTGCAGCTCCAGGACCTCTGAAGTTGGTTTAGTCTCATCACTTCATCATATGTCAACATCCCATGATCCACCCAAAGAACTTGAGAGATGACAAGAATATTCCTTCAGACCATATTATTTATTTCTCCATTTACAACCACTCTCTATCCACTCCTTTTTCACTTTCTCCTCCTTGTTTGAAAAACATTCATCTTGCATCCAATGGCCTCCTTTACCCTATTCATCCACCTCATTCTAGGTGGATACCCTTCATTCATTTATGTTAGAGTTGAAAATCTATTCACCCAAGAATGATGATACTTAGTACAATTTCTGTCCTCTTGAACTTGTATTTTACCAGTTCTATAACTCTCAGATCCCGCTGTGGTGAGGTGAAAAACATTCTGCCATTGTGGTTCTACAAGTCATAAAAGGCAAATAAATGGGACATTGTGAGGTGGCTTGGGATCCTTCACTCTGTATTTTCTTTCTACCAAAAATCAAGGCATAAGAATTTATGGGAAGACTTCCTCTGGGCCATGTTAATTTATCATTCATTCACAACAACTCTATAATCATACCTATTTTTTTACCTCTCCCTTCCCAGCACAACAGACATTTCCCTCATACCCAAAGCCCCTTTCACCCCATCCATCCTATTCTTGGTCTTCCTCTCAAGTTCACTCCATCCACCTTTGCCTTCCACACACTTTTTGGAAGTCTTTCTTCACATATGTCCTTACCATCCAAGTATTTTTTTTTACCCATGCTCTCCACCTCAGCCCCTCATTTTTCACTCTATCCATCCTAATAACCCCCAACATACAACTTACCAATACTTAATCTCACATTTGAACTCCTCCCTTCTGCCTTCCTTAAATTCCAAGTCTCTCCCATGTAATGTTGTAGGCACAATCATTCCCTCACAGTCTTCTTTGTGTTAATCTCCAGATACCTATTCTCATAACACTTTTAATTTCTCCCAATACTTACCTGTATCCCTTACTCAATAGTCTCCCTCCATTCCCACTCCTCTGTTTTCTCCTACATGTGATGCTAAATAATTAAAACTCTCCACTTCCTCCAGCCTCTCCTTTACAACTCATCTCAAACTCACTGGCACCCTTTCCCTTTGTACATCTCATCCCCTTTTGCCCACATTTACTTTCAGCTTCCCCCTTACACATACCCTCCCAACTTCACCATTATACTATTTCCATTATCTCATGACCCACAAGTGTTGTCTGCTGTGTTGTCACATACAGAATCAAAACATTCAGCATATACCAGAAGCTGTCCACTACCCCGAGTATGTTAACATGGAATATTCCAAATGCATATTGATTTTTTCATTAAATGGTAGGTGATATGAGTAATTGTTATACATGTAAAGAAAAGAAGAGACTTGTTAAATGATGTAGTATCTCAGGCCAGGTGAGGTTGCCCTGGCTCCTGACCAGCAACTTTCCCTTTTCTTGTCCATGTCTTGTAGTAATTACATAGAGAAGCTGAGTGAAAGTCTTCAGTCCGCTTGCAGTCTCTTTAATTATAAAGAAAACGGTGTCTCCCCATTTTCTTTGGAGATGGTTTAGATGTGGCAATGCTGCTGGTTTTGCCAGCCACATCCTATGGGTCACCAGATAATGAAAAAAGTATAGCTACCTTAGACCCTCCTCTGACCCAGCCACAAGTGCAGTATCACCCACAAACAACTGGCTCACCTCACTTCCCTCTACTTTTATTAACCATCTCCAAATTCCAACCCATTAACATATTTACCTCTCATATCACCCCACCCATGTACATTTTGAACAACCATGATGGCTTTACACAACCCTGGCACAGTCACTTCAAACTCCACTTCCTACCCTAACACAAGCTGTACTACTCGAGTAAATTTCTAAGTTATTGGCTAATGAGAGGAAAAGTAATTGCTGGTTCATCTGCTCAATGTGAAATGTGATGGAAAATATCATGGTAATTACTTAATGCCACATACCATGTGCCAGACCAACATGTCACAACTCTCAATAGTGATATTGTTGTTCAGCTTTCATTACAAGATTCGTGAAGACTCACTGAATCTGGCAAAAATGTCATATATATGTACCTACTTTCAGTTCCAGTACATGTTGGGAGTCCCTAACCAACATGTGTGCATGTGTTTATGTATTCACTTACCTGTGATTAAACTCACCTGGTTGTGTTACATGATGAGGTCAAGCTTGTAATATTTTGTCTCCCCTTGTTTCCTTTGTTTTGAGATCTTTAATGAACTTGGTAGGGATCACTCTTTATATGGGCATATAGCTAACTGCTATGGAAGACATCAGATGATGAGTATGCAGGATCTAACCAATTTGCTAGTTGTTGTTGTCATCGTTCACTAGACTGTCTGCCCAAGCAGTTCCACCTCCCTGAGGAATGCAACGGCTGGAACAGGATTTTCCCATAAATCCCTTATAGAGTGTATATTGTTTGCTAGTGGACTTAGTCCGAGTCTAAGCAGGCAAGCCTGTACCAACGTTATCTTTGAAGAGAAAAAGAGGTGATATTAGGTGTTCCCAACCACATGGACCTATTATGTACATAAATTCACATGTATGTGCATACACATTAATGCATTCCTTTTTTTTTTATTGATCCCACTTTTTTCCCCTCCCTCCATCAACAATGTCTGCCTGCTCATTATGGTCCTGCCAAAATGGACATAGGGAAGAACCATCTTGGTGCCATCTATCTTCAAAACCCATCAACACCTTCACCTCCTGCTGGAAGTGGAAGCCTAAGATATCTACCAGCCACTAACTTCTTTACCCCCACCTTTTTCATAAGTAGCTTCTCTCACTTCCCTCTTCCTCCTGATTACCAACAACACCAATAAACCCACAAGTATCAGAACTAGTTCTTGTACTGTTCCTATCTACATACATACATGCTGGAAGGTAAAACTCTGCAAAACATATTTGCAGATGACACAAAGATCATGAGAAGCATGAGAGATGAGGAAGATTATTGGTTATTGCAAATAGGAAATGGGTGGCAGTGATTTTATGCTTTTGTTTTTTGCTACCTCCCTTATGAGGGGGAAAAAGCCTTTGGTATCAGGCATGGATCCAGGAATGTTATTGGGGGGGGGGGGGGGCAAACCAATACGCTATAACCGATACTTGAAACACACCGATATTTTAACCCAAGAATAATGCTGTTGGCTTGGGGATTGGTCCAGAAACCTAAGTCTGTTTTGCTCGTAATTAAATTGTATGTAAAATCATATATAATTCACAAACATAATTCAAATCATAAATTCGCACTAAAAAGTGTTTATCCAAGGAGAATCAAACTCGAGATGAGTGTACCATACTCGGGGCAGGGGGGGGGGCTAGGCCCCCTGGGCTCCCCCCTTGTATCCATGCCTGTTTGGTATACGTATGTATGCAAATAGGAAAGGGAAAATGCTCGATAAGACCATCATTAAATCATTCTATGAGGACTGAGTCAATCATAAAGACAAAAAAGAGGATAAAGATCTTGTAGTATCTATAAGGGACAGTCTGTTACCTGACAAACATGTTATTAAGATAGTGGGAGAGACACACAGATTGCTTTAGTACAGGGGTTTCCAAACTGGGGGAAATTTGAAGCTACCAGGGGGGAAATAATTATACAACCTACGAACTAAAAAAATCTCAGATGAATTTTCTCATGTCTGAGAGAGAGAGAGAATGCCTGTTTATCAGTATATATGTACATTTGAAAAATAAATTAGTAAATAGTCAGTGTTTTAACTACTCTTTTCCTCATACACATGAAGGGGGGAAATCTGGATGGTTGAACTGGGTGCAGGGGGGAAATGACAGAAAAAAGTTTGGGAACCACTGCTTTAGTACATAAAGATGGACTCTCACTGTATGGATGAAGAGATGATGAAAAAATATATCAGATACTCATCTGCCATTAAAGAAAATGGAGAAAAGTGGGAGGTGAGCCAGTTGTTGTTTGTGGACGACACTGCACTTGTGGCAGGGTCAGTTGGGGGGGGGGAGGTTAACCTCTTCAATACAATGATGCCTACATAGGTGTCATGAGGCATGAGTGGGTATACGAGAATGCCAGCACTGGTGTCTTGATTTTATCTATTTTGTAGTTGTAGTTAAGTGACCCCTGAATTCTGTGAACCGATTTAATCATGTTTTCTGTGTTTATTATTACTCAAAGTGGAAGAGAATGAGTAATACAGTAGAGACTAAATATATTATGATGCAAGTAGTGTGATGCATTGTACATTAGGCATCCATTTCTGCACACGAGAATTTGACTTCTATTGAAGAGATTAAGGCAATTAGTGAAAGAGTTTGGGAAGGTTTGCTGTAGGAGAGAGTTGAAGGTAAATGTTGTTAAAGTTAGATGATGAGATGTACAAGGGGAGAGGATGGCAGTGAGTTGGAAGTCTTAAGGGAATGGCTGGAAGTGGACAGTTTTAGGTATTTGGGGTGGCATATGGGAGGAAAGGGAGGAGTGGTGGTGGAGGTAAACTGTAGATTGAGGGAAGCAAGTAAATGCTTTGGGGACTGAAAAGTGTCATGAGAAGTAGACAATTGGGATTGAATGCAGAGAGATTATATGAAGGGGTGATTGTGCTGATGGCACTGTATGGAGCTACTTGGAATTTAAGAGAAGCAGAGATGAGGAGTTTAAATGTGTTTGAAATGATATGTCTGAGAAGTATGGTAAGGGTTACAAGGTTGGATAGAATGAAAAATGAGGTGAGGAGGAGAACAGGGGTGGAGGAGATTGCAGATAGGGCTGATGAAAGAGTATTGAGAAGGTTTGGACACATGGAAAAGATGAATGATGAAAGATTAGTAAAAGAAGTGTGGAAGGAAGAGGTGGATAGAATGCACTTGAGGAGACAACCAAGGATAAGATGGATGGATGGATGGGGTGAATGGGGCTTTGAGCACAAGGGGAATGTCTGTTGAGCAGGGAGGGGAGAAGGCAGGAGATAGGGGTGAGTGGAGAATGGCTGTGTATAGATGATACTGTGATGCAAGGATGCGAGGGGACACGGAAAGGGGAGAGTAGGGAGTGGTTACATGTGCATGATACTTTGATGCAGCCTGAAAGGATTTCTCTAAGTCTTCTCTTTTACTGCATGTGGACATGGGGTGTGGGGGCACCAATTAAGTGAAGTGGCCTTGCTGTGGATGTACTGTGTCTTGCTGCATTGCTTCTGACCCAGGGCAGTGGGTAGGATACAGGGATGAACCTTCATCCACAAGGAGATAAGATGAGAGGGAGGAAAGTGTAGTGGATGGAAGTGGAATAGGTGGGAGTGGGTCTTTGGCTTTTGACTTGGCTATCTCCCTTATAAGGGGGGAAAACCTTTGGTATATAGAGAGACTCATCTGCCCAAGACTGGAATATGCAGCAGCAGTATGGTCCCCACACAAAGTGACGATGTAAGCATGATCAAAAGAATACAATGAGAGACAGGGAGAAAGAGAGAGAGAGGAGAAAGCAGAAAGCAGAGAGGGAGAAAGAGGAGAGATGCGAGAGAGGAAAGAGAGGGAGAGAGAAAGGGAGGGAACCAGACTGCAGTGTTAAAGTCACTGAAGGGGGTGAAGAAATCAAAGATCTTGATTTGGGATAGGAGGACAATACAAGGTCACGGATACAAGCCAAAGATGTCCACATGTCTGAAGTATATGAAAAAATTCACTTTTTTACAGACTAGTAAACTCTTTGTATAGCCAAGGAAATGATGGAGGACAAACTAGTGCCATACAGAATTTAAAACAAGTTATGATGATTAGAGAATAAAGGACTGAATTATGCAAGGAATTTCAGTTCTCCATACAATTAGGTAAACTCATGGAATAGCCTAGATGGAATAACCAAAGCATACATACATATCCCAAGGGTTCTTTTCCCCTTACCAGGGAGGTAGCCTAAGTCAAAAGGCATAATTCCACTTCCATCCACAACCACTCCCTCCCTCCCATCTTGACTCCTTCTGGATGATGGGGCATCCCTGCATCTCGCCCACTGCCCTGGGTCTGAAGCAAAAATAACAGAAACAAGAACCATAAATGAATTTCGCACTTAAGTCAATCACTGGAACAACATTTGGACAAAACAAAGAAACTAATATAACAATATACAAACAATGTATACGCTCAGTGATGAATTATGCGAGTCCTGCATGGGCTCCTAATCTCAGTGAGACACACCACAACACCCTTCAAATCATACAAAACAAAGCCCTAAAAACAATTACAGGCTGCACAAATACATCACCTACAGACCATTTACACCATGAAACAAAAGTCCTCAAAGTCAAGGAACACCTCGACATGAGAGGCACACAAACACTTGCTGCAGCCACCACAAACACATCACACCCGTTACACTACATAGCAGAACACCCACACACACCAAGAAACATTAAAACTACACCCAAAGACCTTTATTACACAAAGATACTCTCTTCTCTTCCTCCACAACCACCAAATACCAGCCTCCGGAAACATATTCATAATCATATCACTCACCGCTCCATTAACACACTGAAAGACAACACACTGCTGCATGCCAGACCCCCTGATATCCACCCTTCTGAATCCTCTCTCCCACGTAAGGACAGAGTCCACTTGGCCAGACTGCGATGCGGTCACCACCCAGCACTTCTAAGCTACCAGAGGAGGCTGGACGACCGTGTTGTGAACAGCTGCCCAGGATGTAACACTTCACCCCATACCATACAACACATAATGGAAGACTGCATTATACACAATCATGCACGCAAACAACACAACATACACTCTATAAAGGATTTGTGGGAAAACCCAGTCTCGGCTGTGGCCTTCCTTGGGGAGACGGGACTGCTCGGACAGACAGTCTAGGGAACGACAACAACAACAACAACAACTGAAATGTAAGAGATAAGATCATAGTTCCCTTCCAGTATAATTAGGTCAAGACACTAATACAACAAAGACAATTTGTTCATAATTTCTTCAAAGAAGGACCCAAAATCATTGGTAACTACTGGTCAGTGAAATTCAGGGCAATTTTTTTGTTTCCATAGTGATTTTTTTTTTTTTTTTTTTTTTTTTAGATAAGCCACTCTCCACAATCTCTGCGATAGATGAAGGTGGGAGCAGATTTATTTTCCAAAATGGTAGTTTGTCACCAATGCCAAAAATCTATTTCTACTAAACAAAGAGGTACATACAATTTCTTTTATATACAAACTATTTGAAAAAAAAAAAAAAAAAATCTTTTTTCAAACTCAACTCTATGAATAAAAACTATAATTGTATTTAATGTCAATAATACATTTTATATAAAAACGTTGGGCACTCTTTTAATTACGAAGATGCAATAACAACTAAGCGCTGCCAAGGTTGCAATATTGCAGAACTTCATCCTTCTAAACAGTGGCATTTGAAAACTGTCTGACAACACATTTTACAGTTACAGGGGCACCTTTTATTAAAATGTCTTCCGTGTTTGTGAGAAAAGAAAAGAAAAAAAAGAGAGAAAGAGAGAGAGAGAGAAAACAGAGAGAGATAAACAGGCAACAAGACATAAAACTAGAGAAAGTGAAGTGGGGAATAGGAGAGAGAGAAATGGGAAACTGAAGAGACAGATAAACAGGGAATGAGACAGGAAGAGGGAGATATACAGAGAATTGGAGAAATATGAAGAGAGAGAGAGAGAGAAAAGAGGGATTTAGATGTATGGGAATGGGAAAAGAAAGATAGAGCATGGGGGTAGAGGGTGGTGAAAGAAGTATTGAGGAATGAAAGGAAAAGAAACTAAATGAGGGATGGACAGTAAAGGGATAGGAAAGTGATCAAGATAAAGGTTAAACAAAGTGTGAACAGTGACGGGGAGAGAGAAATGGGGAGTAAAAGGATATGGAGAGATGTTTGGATTTGGATTTTTGGGATGAGAAATGGTGAACTGGAGTGTGCAGAGATTGATACAAGGTCTGACTGAGAAAGAAAGAAAGAAAAGAAAAAAAAAGAAAGAAAAAGAAAAAAAAACATGCACATAAAGGAAGACATGAAGAAAGAATGTAAAGTCATCAAGTAAAAGCAATTTGATGAGAGGAGAGTAAAACAGTTGAGGAGATACTGTATGGTACTACAAAAAAGGAAAATAATATATGAACACAAGAGTTGTTGAATCCATGATCATAAATAACCACAGTGGAAAACATAACAATGTTTGACAGATTTCAGTATAATGGACACACACATACACATGACAATATGAATCCATTCTAATCAAAGTACAAAAATACAATAAGTGATACAACCTTTTCTGTGCAAGATAGACGAGAACCATGAGATACGTGAGACAGATTAAACAAACCAACCTACCACATCAGGTTTTGTGCAATTCATGACACTATCTCCACAGTACTGACATCAAAATGATATATTTTCTACAGAAGTAATACCCTACATTATGGTTTCACAGAAAACCTGAGAGAACAAACTATTGTCACATTAATAATTCATGTTTGGCAAAAGGTTTTCCACATCCTTTTGCGTGGCATACAAATTCAAAGGGCACTTTCTGTAACACAAACTCATGTCACTTCTCTCTAGTCACTATAAACACATAGATAATATTCCCCTAATTCTTAATAAATACCCATAACTTTTGTTTTGTTATCCCCTTAAAAAACCGTCATACTACAGTACATACATACCAAAAGGCCTTTCCCCCCTTACAAGGGGGTTTTCAAAGAAAATTATTCATCATACTGTAGTACCAATACATAAATTTTATTCTAACAATATTGGCATTATCTAATTTCATTCACCTATGATACTGATCCTCAACAAAAGGGAGCTCCAAATAATCAAAATTTCATTCAGGGTCAAGTCTTTTAATTTTACTAAGAAATTATATGACATTAGTCAGAATGAACTCTAAATCATACCACCACAATAAAGGAGTTAGTCAACACTACCAGATAAATGGAAGAAAAAGAAGAAGAACAACAAAAGTAAGAAGAGAAGGAGGACAAAAAAGAAGGAAAAAGAAAAGGAGGAGGAGGAAGAAGAAGAAGGAAAAAGAAAACAAAATATATATATAAAATATAAATCTAAATAAAAATAATAAAATATAAGATAAATCTTGATGGACTCTCAGCTTTAAATAATAAGAATGCTTAGAAAATACAAAATATTTTCAAATCATTTCTGGTTCATTTAAGCCATATACAAGTACCAAGATACTTGCTATGTACTAAGAAGTACTAAGTCCATTTGCCTTCCCTTCCTCACTACAACCAATGAAATTCAGAAACTTGCATATAAAATTGTGAACACAGTTGAAATGTACTATAAGTACCTCTGTCTACTTTTCATATATTTAACAGTCTATGAATTTCAAGATAGGTAGTGAAGTACAGTACCTGGAGGCAAGGTCACCTGTAGTCGGCCATGCAAGCATCCATGACTGAGTCATCTATAGGTCTGAAGATATTTAACTTATTTTCTGGTCTTGGCTCATGAATCAGTTTCTGAGACAATCTCTAATGAATCATCATCAGGTTTAACATCTTCAGTTCCTCAGTTTCAAAGATGCTTATGCCCAGCAATGCCATTCCAATGAAGGGCAACCCAAAAACTGATAAGTTTAATCTACCATGATTAAGTCCCTTAATGACAATGTATGGGGCGGAGACTTGGAATTCAAGAGAGGCAGAGAGAAGGTTAACATGTTTGAGATGAAGTGTGTGAGGGGTTACAAGGATGGATAGTTTTATAAGGTGAGGAGGAGAGGAAGATATGGCTGATAACAAATTATTGGGGTGGTTTGAACACATGGAAAGAATGAGTGAAAAAAGATTAGTACAAGAGGTGTGGAAGGCAGAGGTGGATAGAGTGAACTTGACAACCAAGAATGAGATGGATGGATGGGGTGAAGGGGGCTTTGAGCAAGAGGGGAATGTCTGTTGAACAAGGAAGAAAGAAGGCAGGGAATAGGTACAAGTGGAAGATGATTGTGTTTGGATGATATTTTGTGGCAACCCGAAGGAAGTTCTGCCTGTCTTCTCTATTTTTCACATGAGGGGATGGGAAAAGGGGGGTCGCCATGTGAGTGAAACCTGCTGTGGATGTCTTGCTGTATTGCTTCTGACCTGGGTCGTGAGCAGGATACAGGAATGACCCTCTGTCCACAAGGAGCTAAGATAAGAAGGAACCATGGGTGGTGGTTGGGAGTGGAATGGGTGTGTGCCTTAGATTTAGCTATCTCCCTCATAAGCAGGAAGAAGCCCTTGGTATCTATATAGATAGTATTCATGATACAAATATCAAGATACTTCCCTTACAGTGGCACCTGACTCTAGACTCTTTTCTTTCTGGGGCAGCTCCTCTCTGTGGTAGTTTTATTTTTGTACCATTTTTGGCCTTGCTATTTTGAAATAGGCAGATAAAAATGTTAATTTTTAATTGTTTTATTCAGCCGAGATGTGGCCACCTGAATGAAAAGAATATGAATTCCTGGACGTTTCCCTGTAAACAACCCAAAACACTTAAAACCGTGTGAGCATTGCATACCTTTCCTGTACGTATCGTTTCTATACCAATTTCAATAAAAGACTATATTCCCTTGCCTATCTCTTTCTGTTCTGGAAAATACAATCTTTCTCACAAATTCCAACAATCAACACTGTAACTGCATATCTGACTGCAGACTCTGGCTTTCAATATCCTTGTTCTACTATACATTTATAATTCTATTACAAAATAAGGCATGGGTCCTACATTCCAATGTAACTTGGTTTCCACTCAGTTCCCCTGCTTGAGCAAGGAGATAGTTCTGCTGTATTGCAAGTTGATGAGGTGCTGGCAACTACTTGGTGGAAGCAAATTGATGGGCGGGAGAAACAATTTTTCTAAAATAAACTAAGTGTACTAATCCGAATCATCTTCCATGCCTGGTACATAATCTTCATCATCTTCATCATCATCCTCCAAATCCAAATCATCCAAGTTTTGGAATAGTGATTCATCAACAGCAACTTCACCTTCCCCTGAAAAAACAAGAAATAGATTAGCCAATATGACCTTCACATTATACAACAGAGTCTATCCATATACCATGAGCTTTTTCCCCCCTTATACGGGGGGTAGCAAAGTCAGAGACACATAAGAACATAAGAATGAAGGAGACTGCAAGACACCATAAGACATACACTAGGTAGTTCCATGTCCATTACCACCTCTCATCCTCATCCATAAAGTTCTCCAACCATTTCTTAAAACAACTGATAGTTTCAGCACTCACTATATGGTTACTAAGTCTATTCCATTCGTTGACCACCCTATTAGTAAACCAATTCTTGCCTATTTTCTTCTTAAATCTAAATTTGTCCAGTTTAAATAGTTTAAATCCATTACTGAGAATCCTACCTATTGTCTTAATATGATGACCTTGTGTGCATCATCCCTATTAAAGCCTTTGATCCACTTAAACACCTCTATTAGATCACTTTGCATCTTTCTAAAAAGTGTAAGTTAAGATGCCTAAACCTCTCCTCATTAGGTAAATTTCTGAGCCCATGAATCATTTTGGTCATTCTCCTCTGTACTGATTATAGTGAATTGATGTCCATTCTATAAGATGGAGACCAAAACTGTACTGCATAGTCAAGGATGGGTCTAACACTAGATAAAAGTCTGATAATTACCTCTGCACTTCTATTTGTAACTGTCCTAGCAATGAAACCTAATGTTCTGTTAGCTTTATTCCTGGCACTAATGTACTGTTTCCTGGATTTAAGAAACAGTGCCCAAGTCTCTCTTGCACTCACTTATCTCTAAAAGACGTCTTATCTAAGCTATATCTATTTTTGGGTTTAAGCAGCCCTATGTTTAACATGCTGTACTTTGAGATATCGAAGTTCACTTGCCATTTCACTGACCATGTGAACCATTTGTTAAGATCATTCTGCAGAATCTCGGCATCATCTCCTGACCTAATTAGGCGTCTTATTTTAGTGTTGTCCGCAAACTTACTCATATCACTATTAATCCCATCGTCCAAATTTTTTATGTACATCATGAACAATAAGGGACCCAATACCGAGCCCTGGGGAACCCTACTAGAAACACTCCCCCACCTGGATTTTACACCATTTATGGTGACCCACTCTTTTCTGTCACCAATCCAAACTCTAATCCATTCTAACACTTTTTCTCCTATGCCATGGGCTTTGATTTTATTTAGTAGACTTTGGTGGGGCACCTTGTTGATCACTTTGCTAAAATAAAGGTAAATAAAATTGTAACTATCATTGCTATCTGATGTCTTATATACTTTCATGTAAAAGGATAGAAGATTAGTTACACATGACTTACCCTTGGAGAAACCATGTTGTGTGTCACAAATCAAATTATGTCTCTTGATGTGTTCTCTGAGTCTATTAACTATTACTGATTCAAGCATTTTACCTATAACTGATGTCAAACTGATTGGCCTGTAGTTGCATATAGACAATTTATCTCCCTTCTTAAAAATAGGAAAAATTTTTGCTTTCCCCCAAGTAATAGGCATGAAACCAGTGTCTACCGACTTATTTAATATTTCTCTTACCTGGTCGCAGATTTCAAATTTACACTCTTTCAGCACTCTTGGAAAAATTTCATCTGGACCCTGTGGTTTTGTACCTTTAAGTCTTTCAATCTGCTTGACTAATTCTACCTTACTAATGCTGATATCAGATAGTTTACTTTCTTCATCCCCACTGAAAATCAGATCAGTCAGGTACCT